>NC_074721.1:41221509-41371509 GCF_947242115.1 Biomphalaria glabrata
CGCACAAGCCACATTCTCATCTCCACATTCTCATCTCCACATTCTTATCTCCGATGTTAAGACAATACCTTTACAGCCAAATAAATAAAAACTGTGTCAAATCTTTTTTTGAAGTCACTGTTTTAAACATTCTATAATAACTGGTCACAGAGCTGCCTCGTATGCTCACAATAGTCACGAATCAATAACCTGCATTTTAATATAACATGATCCCCCCCACTTCAACTTACAGCTATGAAACTGTCCGCTTTAAGTCCTCTCTGGGGATTAACTATCCTGGCCAGGTAGTTGGTGTCAGGTGAGCCAATGTTCATTACACCACCGAATTCATTTACCTCTGTCACCATGGAGATGGTCTGACCTGCGTTGGTGAAATAATAGTATTGTAACAAATGTAAGCGTCAAGGTCTCTTTTAATGCGTTAATATGACTAACATACACCATCGCCTCGTTAAAAATAGTTAAGTAACTTACAGTAGGTACGGGAATGTAGCACATATCAATAGTTTACAATCGAATATAAATAGAAAGAAACTTATAATGTTTTCAGAATTATAGTCAAGCTATGTTCAGAAGTTTACCTGAAGGGTCCTGCAGTGACTTAATGATTGCTCCAGCAGCGTTGAGCTCCACAGCCATTCCATATTTGCTGAACATGTTTTGTAGCGACTGATAAGACATGGTCTGGGGAATACGGAAGGTAAGTTAACTTAGAGGCTATTTTAGTCTGAAGCAGAATGAATGTATGTTGACTTGGAGGCTATATTAGTCTGAAGTAGAATGAATGTATGTTGATTTAGAGGCTATATTAGTCTGAAGTAGAATGAATGTATGTTGACTTAGAGGCTATATTAGTCTGAAGTAGAATGAATGTATGTTGACTTAGAGGCTATATTAGTCTGAAGTAGAATGAATGTATGTTAACTTAGAGACTATATTAGTCTGAAGTAGAATGAATGTATGTTGACTTAGAGGCTATATTAGTCTGAAGTAGAATGAATGTATGTTAACTTAGAGACTATATTAGTCTGAAGTAGAATGAATGTATGTTGATTTAGAGGCTATATTAGTCTGAAGTAGAATGAATGTATGTTGACTTAGAGACTATATTAGTCTAAAGTAGAATGAATGTATGTTGACTTAGAGGCTATATTAGTCTGAAGTAGAATGAATGTATGTTGACTTATAGGCTATATTAGTCTGAAGTAGAAAGTATGTAAGTTGATTTAGAGGCTATATTAATCTGAAGTAGAATGAATGTATGTTGACTTAGAGGCTATAGTAGTCTGAAGTAGAATGAATGTATGTTGACTTAGAGGCTATATTAGTCTGAAGTAGAATGAATGTATGTTGATTTAGAGGCTATATTAGTCTGAAGTAGAATGAATGTATGTTGACTTAGAGGCTATATTAGTCTGAAGTAGAATGAATGTATGTTGATTTAGAGGCTATATTAATCTGAAGTAGAATGAATGTATGTTGACTTAGAGGCTATATTAGTCTGAAGTAGAATGAATGTATGTTGATTTAGAGGCTATATTAGTCTAAAGTAGAATGAATGTATGTTGACTTAGAGACTATATTAGTCTGAAGTAGAATGAATGTATGTTGACTTATAGGCTATATTAGTCTGAAGTAGAAAGTATGTAAGTTGATTTAGAGGCTATATTAGTCTGAAGTAGAATGAATGTATGTTGACTTAGAGGCTATAGTAGTCTGAAGTAGAATGAATGTATGTTGACTTACATTAGAACTCAGTTTGTGGGAGGGGGTGTGGTGGCTGAGTGGCAAACAGACTTCCAAAATGATAGGTCCTGGGTTTGAATCTCAGTGAAGATTGGCATTTTTAATTTCGTGGATGAACAATTAAGGAAGATCATTATGGAGGAGGCGCGGTAGCTGAGTGGTAGAGCGCTTGGCTTGTGAACCGGTGGTCCCAGGCTCAAATCCTAGTAGACTAGGATTTAAACTTCGGGATATTTGGGCGCCCCCTGAGTCCACCCAACCCTAATGGGTACCTGACGTTAGTTAGGGAAAGTAAAGGCAGTTGGTCGTTCTGCCGGTGACATGACAGCCCATGAAAACATTACATTTACATCATCTGCCTCATGTATTGAAAAGTCTTCAAAAGTTACTTTATTTGTTTTTTTCTAAGTCTGTGGAATAAAGAATCTAAATATATAATTTACATCCGACCATGCGGGACACCACGATGAAAAGGTCATGGAAAGATAACTCTTTTATTTCTGCAAGTCGGACTAGAGTTGCCCCCACGTAACTTTCACGTTGACAGAGAGCAAGGCTCAGAAAAAAAAGGATGGAAGGGGGGTATGCTACGCCGCGGGTCGGTTCGTGTATAATAATGCCTTCAATTTTCATTCTGTAAACTAACATATCCACACAATAGGAAAATTAGAAAACACATATACATACTGCGGCACCCATTTGCCTGTAGTAAGCATCGCCTGCGTACCGATCCATGGGGTTCTGGGATCTCGAGTGCCTCACATAGCTCATCCCTACCCAGTAGGTTCCTCGGTCGGATGCCCGGATGTTGTCGGGTAAGCCTGGTAAGTTTTGAGCGAATACAGAAACTTGGAGCCACGTGGCACGTTGAAGACTCACTCTAGAAATGACAATGTCAGCAAATGTCAGCAAATGTCAAACAATACAAAAAAATTAATAATTAAAAAATAATAACCTTTTTTATTTTTATAAGTTATAATCTATTTTGGTTTTTCACCTGTGATATTTTGTCATCGATTCTCGAATTGGTGTAAATAAAACAGAGACGTAGATATCTAAAGTAAGTTAAAGTAAGTCAAAGTAATTCAGAGTAAGTTAAAGTAAGTCAAAGTAATTCAAAATAAGTTAAAATAAGTTAAAGTAGGTAAAGTAAGTTTAATTAAATTAAAGTAAGTAAAGAAAGTTAAAGAAAATTAAAGTAGGTAAAGTAAGTTAAAGAGAGTTAAAGTAAGTTAAAGTAAGTTAAAGTAAGTTAAAGAAAGTAAAGAAAGTTAAAGTAAGTAAAGTAAGTTAAAGTAAGTAAAGTAAGTTAAAGTAAGTTAAAGTAAGTTTAAGTAAGTTTAAGTAAGTTAAAGTAAGTTAAAGTAAGTAAAGAAAGTTAAAGTAAGTAAAGTAAGTTAAAGTAAGTAAAGTAAGTTAAAGTAAGTAAAGTAAGTTAAAGTAAGTTAAAGTAAGTTTAAGTAAGTTTAAGTAAGTTAAAGTAAGTTAAAGTAAGTAAAGAAAGTTAAAGTAAGTAAAGTAAGTTAAAGTAAGTAAAGTAAGTTAAAGTAGGTAAAGTAAGTAAAGTGAGTTAAAGTAAGTTAAAGTAGGTAAAGTAAGTTTAATTAAATTAAAGTAAGTAAAGAAAGTTAAAGAAAATTAAAGTAGGTAAAGTAAGTTAAAGAGAGTTAAAGAGAGTTAAAGTAAGTTAAAGTAAGTTAATGTAAGTTAAAGTAAGTTAAAGTAAGTCAAAGAAAGTTAAAGAAAGTTAAAGTAGGTAAAGTAAGTTTAAGTAAGTTTAAGTAAGTTATGAAAATTAAAGTAAGTTAAAGTAAGTTAAAGTAAGTTAAAGTAAGTAAAGAAAGTTTAAGTAAGTAAAGTAAGTTAAAGTAAGTAAAGTAAGTTAAAGTAGGTAAAGTAAGTTTAATTAAATTAAAGTAAGTAAAGAAAGTCAAAGAAAATTAAAGTAGGTAAAGTAATTTAAAGAGAGTTAAAGTAAGTTAAAGTAAGTTAAAGTAAGTTAAAGAAAGTTAAAGTAGGTAAAGTAAGTTTAAGTAAGTTTAAGTAAGTTAAAGTAAGTAAAGAAAGTTAAAGTAAGTAAAGTAAGTTAAAGTAAGTAAGTAAGTAAAGAAAGTTAAAGTAAGTAAAGTACGTTAAAGTAAGTAAAGTAAGTTAAAGTAAGTAAAGAAAGTTAAAGTAAGTAAAGAAAGTTAAAGTAAGTTAAAGTAAGTTAAAGTAAGTGAAAGTAAGTTAAAGTAAGTTAAAGTAAGTAAAGTTTCCCTCGTACAGCTTGCGATCTATAGGCCAGATGATGTTAAAGTCATTTGTTTCTTTGGCCAACGGTTAAGGAGAAGGGTGTCATGTGACCAGCAGGTCAGGTAGCCATTAGAGTTGGGTGGGCTCAGCGCGTCCATAAAATGCCAAAATTAAAAATCCCAGACTTCACAAAGATTCGAACCCTGGACCCCTGGCTTGAAAGCCAAGCGCTTAGCCACTCAGCCACGGCTCCCCCTGGTGTATATCTAGTTTGATTTAATCTCCGTAACTTAATGAAAAAAAAAAGTAAAGTTCCCCTTTCAGACCTTGCGATGATTTATAGGTCATCTGTTTCTGTGGACCATTGTTAACGCGGAGTCACGTAGCCTTTACATTAGTTGGGGAAAAGTAAAGGCGGTTGTCACCATTCTCGTTAACCGTGGGCAAAGAAACAGAAGACCTTAACATCATCTGCCCTATAGATCGCAAGCTGTACGAGGGAAACTTTACTTTACCAGTGTATGAGTTAAATAATAAATTGATGTTGATTTTATTACTGAAGTGTGAGAACTATTAAAGGATGATAATTCTTGTATTGTCCCTGCAGCGTTTCAGTCAATTCTAACGTGTTTGATTTTGTATTTGATAATTATAATAATAATAATAATAATAATAACAATAATAATAATAACAATAATAATAATAACAATAATAATAATTGTAATTTATTTGTATTGATAGAGAAAATGCTCTTTAAGATAAATTTCATCTACATTTTTATTTTGGTCCTGGTTTTATTTTTTTCCTTAATACTACGGTATGTAAGTACCAATTGAAATACTTAAATTAATAGTATAAGTAAGAGGTAAATCACACTCTTCCATTCATTGGAAATGGCAAAATTGATGTAAAATGCACAGTTAAAAGTACTGTAATGGACCTATTGGAAGCAAACTGTGGCAATTATGTAAATGTTAACTTGTCTATTATTTTAAACAAGCTGCCAAAACTAAAAAATAAAATGATACATAACTTTAACTTGATTATTGTTTCCGAATACAGGAATCTTGTTTGGGCTAGCTGGCTCAAATGTCTACATAATAATAAGGTGTTTGATCCTAATCACTTGGAATCAACATTTAGAAAAATAATGGACTTTAGGGTAGAGAATTATCTAGTTTGATTTTCATATACCTGTATAATGCTAATGTAGTTTTTCAGAAATAGGGTGTTGGGGGTCAGGGATATCTGATATTGTGTTGATTGTTCTGGAGTAGAGTATACTTGTATCATTTTTCTGTCTTTAGGGGGTTCATTGGTTAGGTAGTATGTCTTTGATATTAAATAATATTTCTATTACTGTTATTATATTTTTAGGTTAATCACTTTTCAATTGTTTATGATTTAATACTTGTGAATTATGAGAACTTACAAATAAAAACATATTAAAAAAAAAAAAAAAAAGCCCACAAAAGAGGCAAGATGGCCCATAAAAGAGGCATATAAAGCCCAAAAAAGAGGCAAAGAAAAGAGGCATAAGGCCCAAGGATTCCTATGATGATAAAGCTAAAACTGAATAGCGCAAATTCTGAGCTGTGGGAAGTCCTTAGGTTCACTCGTGCGACCTTTGCACATTCAGAATTTCTGAATATTTAGCACGCAAATCCGAATCCTGACGCGTTACTTGGTTGACCAATGACAATGACCCGATGCTTGAGATCCTTGCTCTTGTTTACCACGTAATGAGCATGTGTAATGTCTGTCGTTTAAGTTGTCGCCATGGACATGTACTCCTTCAATAGATACAGCAGAACCCAGTTTGGCTTCAGTCACACTCAACTTACTGGAGCGGAGCCCAAAGTCGCATTCCCGAACCCGTGCCCAAGGATCAGGGCCGGTCTTAAGCCACTGCAACCTATGCGGCTGCAGTGGGCCCCGCACTTTCATAGGCCCCGCGCGAATTTTAGGTGTAAATTATTAAAATAAACCATTTTAACGTATTATTAAAGGGCTTCTGGAATTCTCAAGAAATTGTATAATATACGAAAAAGTCATGAAAATCTCTTGAAATTATTCAAATCTTCTGAAAACTCATGCAAAAAACAGATAAAATTGTCATTTTTGGGTGTCATTCAATATGGACAACCCCAATCCTACTAGCAATAAAAAAAAACGGCATTGTCAGCTTTCATTTAATAAAAATGTAATGATAAGGCGAATTTTAACCAAAACAAGAAGTTTAAATTCTTAATTTACCTGAATAGTCAGTGGCATACAAATATAGTTCTAAATCTATCGTTAAAAAAAAACAAAAAGCGATATTTTGCTAGTCAATAGTAAATCTAAAAGGCAGATCTGAATGTTTATCAGCTTTTTGTTGAAAAACTATTATCTACTGTAGATGGCTCGTAAAGCTAATTTGACAATGGTTTTGTAATTAGTAAAGTACGAATAAAATGCAAAGACGAATTTATTTTCTAATACAAAATCTTAATTTTCACCTATTATCCTTATCACAACCCAGACTAGGCCCGTTTCGCATAGGGCCCCGCAATCTCTAGGAACGGCCCTGCCAAAGATACCCTGCTACGCCACCACTACTCTGGTGTGAAATTTAAAAAAGAGAGAAGAACCCAGCGCCAATACATCTTGACAGTTTTCAGAAGCAAAAAGCCTGACGCTTACGACAAAGGCTGTGAGCTCCATAGGCAGCTGAGTAGGCGGAACCGAAAGGATGGGTGGTGGCAGCTGAGTCGTGTGGAGCAGGCCGTCCTAGCCCAGTTCCGAGTCGCTCACTGTCCAATTGGCGTTTACCTTTTTTATCTAGTCATTTGCGAGGCCCCTAGTTTGCCCATGCCTTAGGCCGGCCCTGCTCCTTGATACTCACCTCAATATGCGGACTCTTCCTGTTTCAGCGACCAGCAAATTGCCTTCAGGTGTCAGTTCAAGGCCGTTTGGAAACGCCATCACATTAGGCAGAAGTTCCCTGATGACACCAGTCGACGGAACAAATGAAATGAGTCTGAAAGAAAGAAACGGAACTTGTGCACGTGATTTAGTAACTAGAGTATTCTTACATTTCGTTGTAATTTTTTTAAAAATTGCAAAAGTGTTTGAAATATAAAGTACACAACGGGAAGGGAAGTTATCACTTTTTGCTACACTTTGTTAAAGAGTTATCCCAACCCAACTATAACCAGATGGATATTTACACTGCACCATGTGTGCACTGGTGTGTGTGTGTGTGTGTATATGTGTTTAATTAACATTAAAATGGTCATGCTTCAATGACTACAGATACTTGAATGCGATAAAAAAAAGATTCAGAGACGTATATTTTAAAATTAGTTTATTCCAGAGATAAATGTAGACAATTTTGAGGGTACAAACAAGCAGATGCCAGGGTGACAGGAATATTAGGTAAGGGCTAGATCCACAAAGCAATACTGACAGATAATCTCAGACTTTATTGGTCCCCACCTCAATAAATAAACAGACCAAATAAACAAACAATGCTAATAAACAAACAAAGCAAATAAACAGACAAAGCAAATAAACAAACAAAACTAAATAAACAAGCAAAGGAAACAAACAAACAAACCAAACAAACAAACAGACCAAATAAACAAACAAACCAAATAAACAAACAGACCAAATAAACAAACAAAAGAAAAAACAAACAAACCAAATAAATAAACAAACTAAATAAACAAACAAACCAAATAAACTAACAGACCAAATAAACAAACAAACCAAATAAACTAACAGACCAAATAAACAAACAAACCAAATAAACTAACAGACCAAATAAACAAACAAACCAAATAAACTAACAGACCAAATAAACAAACAAACCAAATAAACTAACAGACCAAATAAACAAACAAACCAAATAAACTAACAGACCAAATAAACAAACAAAAGAAAAAACAAACAAACCAAAATAAACAAACAGACCAAATAAACAAAACAAGCAAATAAACAAACAAAGGAAATAAACAAACAAATCGCCTTGATATGCCTCACATACTTTTACACTCAAAAGTTATAAGCGGAAAGATACACTTAATACACTACAAATACTAGCGAAACTATTATATACAATTATAAGAAATAAAGGAACACTGAAGAGTAACCTAAAACAAGGCTTTATTAAACTAGAACGACACATGAACTGACGAAAGAGACTTGGACAGTAGCACACTAGATCAATGTTGTGAACACATTCTCACGACGTTACACAAACATAAACAAATAGTAACTATTTCACCACATTCACCCCGCCTAGAATTAAAATAGCAAGTATAGTAATATAGTAGGCCAATAGCATAAATGAAGAGAGAATGCCAGTGCCTGTAATACAATAGATTATCAATAGATCAATAAATAGTGTCGAAATATTAATTTCTCTAGTAAACAATAGTGAATGGTGATACAAAGAAACCTAAAAACCAGTATCTGTTGTATGACTTATAAACAATTACTAGTTTCTGTTTTAAGTATTAACAAATAGTGTAGTAAGTAAACATGTACGTAAGTAAGTGAAAAGTAAACTCTAGTATCAGTAGCAAGAGATAAACAATGCCAGTTTATGTAGAACATAAGTAGTGCAATAGAGGAACAACTCTAGACTCTATAGTTCGGTCTGGTTCTTCTCTCTCTTAAGTTGTAACGGGGTTGACTATCCTGTTCTACAGTTTGGGAGTCACTAGCGAGTTCCTGAGCGTCAATTGGGGTATTTTCAAGAGGAAGCGCTCGGAGGTCCTCAGAGCCTACCAGGGGTTCTTTCCTTTCTTGTATCACCGTAGGGGTGTTTACTGGTACTTCCGTGTTTTGAGTTTCTGGAGGATATTCATTATCCTCACCCTGAGGGAAGAACGAAGGTTCACTTGTTGTTGTGGATGGGGAGGGGGTGGGAGCCAAGCGTCTTAGAGAGACCGTCTCCTCTTTACCGCTGGGCAACCGTACGACGGCATATTGGGGGTTACACATCAGCAGGTCGACTTCCTCCGTGAGAGGATCATACTTTGAAGATCGGTTCTCTCTTCTCAGCAACACTCGACCTGGGCTAGATAGCCAAGTGGGGATAGATATCCCGAAGGAGGATTTCCGGTTGAACCGGAAAACTCTCTCGTGTGGAGTTTCGTTTGTTGCCGTAGATAGTAATGATCTAATCGAGTATAGGGCCTGGTTCAAGACAAGCTCCCATCTCGAGTTCGGGAGATCGAGGTCTTTCAGTGCTAAAGTAACAGCGTTCCATAGAGTTTTGTTTAGTCGTTCAATTTGTCCGTTGCATGAAGGATTAAAAGCGGTTGTTCTACTTGTAGCTATTCCCCTCTCGTGCAGAAAGGATTGCACCTCCCTCGACATAAAGGCCGTACCTCTGTCAGAATGGACGTACTCTGGCATCCCAACTAAGGAAAACAGCTGATTTAAACACTTTATGACAGTAGATGAGGACATATCGGGACATGGGTAGGCAAATGGGAAGCGTGAGTACTCATCCACCATTGTTAATAAGTATTTGTTGTGAGTAGCAGATGGGAGTGGCCCCTTAAAATCGATGCTTACTCTCTGAAATGGTTGGGTAGCCTTGATGAGGGTGCCTGAAAACTGTTTGAAGAATCTAGGCTTCAGTTCAGCGCAAGTTTTACATTGGTTTACCACTTTGCGGACGTCCTCGCAGGAAAAAGGTAAGTTCTTAGTCCGAACGAAATGGAGGAGTCTCGTGACCCCTGGGTGACAGAGGTTGTTGTGTAACAGTTTGAGGTCTTCTCCAGTCATTGCTGACGCAAAGTGGTTTCTTGAAAAGGTATCCGCCGCAGCGTTTTGTTTCCCGGGTCGATATACGACGTCATATTGGAAACAACTAAGCTCCAGTCGCCATCTTTGTATCTTTTCGTTTTTGATCTTGCCCTTGTTCTGCTGGTCAAACATAAAAGACACTGAGCGTTGATCTGTAACCAATGTGAAGGGTCTACTGATAAGGTAATGTTGCCATTTTCTCAGGGCTTCTACGATAGCGTATGCTTCCTTTTCTACTGCTGAGTGTCTGCGTTCACTATTCGTGAGTGTTCTTGAAAAGAAGGCGACAGGACGGCCTTCTTGATTAAGAGTGGCGGCAATCGCGATGTCAGAGGCATCTGTTTCGACTGTTAGAGGTCGATTGTAATCTATCGTCGACACAGCAGCGTTTTCAAGTTCGTGTTTTAGCTGTTTAAAAGCTTCTTGAACTTGTTCAGGGGGAGGAAAGGCTTTGTTGTTTACCAATAAATGGATCTTGTTGGAGAAATTTGGGATCCATTGAGAATAATAGGACAGTAGTCCAATCACCCGCTTTTGTGATTTCATGTCTTGTGGTGGAGGTAGGTTTCTCAATGCTTGAAATCTTTCGGGGTCTGGTCTTAATTGCCCTTGTGAGATTTCGTAGCCTAGGAGGCATACTTTATTAGTCGCAATAGCACTTTTATCATTGTTGAAGGTGATACCGTACTTTTTAGCGGCATTGAGAAATCTCTGTAGATTCTGGTCGTGGCTACTGGGGTCAAGTCCGCAGATGGTAACGTTATCCACGTAAGCGAACGTGTCCTGTAGCCCTGCCTCCTCAATTATTGTGTTGATCGTCCTTTGAAATGCAGCGACTCCGTTTGTCACTCCAAAAGGAATGCGGCAAAACTGATAAAGCTTTCCGCCAGCCTCGAACGCAGTGTACTGCTTTTCATCATCCCTGATAGGTATCTGGTGGTAAGCGCTTTTGAGGTCAAATGTACTGTACATTGAGTATTTAGATATTTCCTGCACCAGTTCATCAACTTTTGGCACGGGGTACGCGTCGAGGTAAGTGAATCGATTGATGGTTTGGCTATAGTCGATAACCATTCTCTTTTTGTGCCTTTCATTAGTTGTTACAATTATCTGGGCTCGCCACGGGGACGTGGAAGGCTCAATAATTTTGTCAGATAGGAGTCTCTTGATTTCATTTTGAATGAATTTGGAGTCAGGCATAGAATATTTTCTAGATTTAGTGGCTATGGGGTGGCAGTTAGGAGCAAGATTAGCGAAGAGGCGAGGGGCTTCAACTCGTGCAGCTTTCAGCGTACAGACCTGGAGAGTGCTCCGTTTTCCCTCAAATGGGATCATCAGTTTTTCATGCTGGCTGATGAAATCTAGCCCTAAGATTACATCAGATACTAGTCCATCTAGTAGTGAGAGCTTAACACTTTCGTATTGTTCATCTTTGTACTTTATTTTTGCGAAAATATGGCCGTGAGTAGTGCGAGAAAGATGTGTAGAGGCCATGTAGATTCTGTTTCTGGACGTTTCTAATTTCCATCTGTACCTTTTAGCAATTGAAGAAGATATATAGCTTTCACTGCTCCCCGTATCTACGAGAGCCTTCAATGGTACTCCATTGACGAGTATTGAAATAGTAGATTTAGTAAGACCGGTCGCTGGTGTCGATGCCCAGGAGGATCCAACGGTTGTAGTCCGAGACGTCTCATCATCTGCTTTCACTATGGCTGAGGTTATAGACTTGAGTGTCTGTCTGGTCGATCTACAGACTTTCTGGAAATGGCCTCTCTTACCGCACAAGTTGCATGTAGCGTCGCGGGCCGGACATCTAAAGCGTTGATGTGGGCTGTTTCCACAAAAGAAACATCTTTTACTAGTCGCCGCACTCACCTCGTGTTCTACTTTTGTCGTTGGAGAAAGGCTCTCCTCGTTGGCGCTAGCTCCACAGGGAGTTTCAGAGCAGATGTTATACGCCATGGCATGGTTATGGGCATATTCAAGTTGTCTTGCCTCTTCATAGGCGCACTGTAGAGTTAAAGTAGATTTCTCTAAGAGTCGCAGCCTTATGCTGTTTGAAGCCAGTCCAGTAATGAAGGCGTCTCTTACGAAGATATCTCTGTGTTCTTCAGCGGTGACAGCTTTGAAGTCACAGTCTTTGGCCATACTTTTAAGCTTAAGTAGGAAGGAGTCAACGGTTTGTCCGTTCTCTTGTCGACAAAGAGTTATCATGTGCCGTGCAAAAATTTCGCTTTTAGGCTTCACGTAGACATTTTGTAGAACTTTGATTGATTCTTCGAACGTGGTACACTCACTTATGTACTGAAATACGCTCGAAGAAACGTAGTTTTCCAGTAATTTCTTTTTGTCAATCTCACAGTGAGAGACTGAGGAGATGAAATTCTCAAATGTTCTGAGCCAGTGCAGCCACTTCTCGGCAGCCGATGGCGAGCTAGGCTCTATGTCTAGCTCTTTTGGCCTAAATAGCCGTTCCATTTGTATAATTACTTTTACTTACAGACTGAGAATAGTTTTGAACGAAAATCCAAAAAAGATACGTGAGGCACATAGATCCATAGAATTGAAAATTTCTAGTTTAATAAATTGTAATAAGAAATAAAGGAACACTGAAGAGTAACCTAAAACAAGGCTTTATTAAACTAGAACGACACATGAACTGACGAAAGAGACTTGGACAGTAGCACACTAGATCAATGTTGTGAACACATTCTCACGACGTTACACAAACATAAACAAATAGTAACTATTTCACCACACTATCCATCTAGAGTGGACTACCTATGATAGCTAGTGTATAATGAGCTACAGATAGCGGTATCTGTGAGTGAATTTGAGCAGTTAGAAAAGTATGGATGAGTCACTATTCTTTACCTTCCCGAGGTCCGGCCCTCCATGCCGATGTAGACGTCCGCTCCAAACTCGTGCGCATCGCTGGAGTCGGACATGATGATGATGCCGTCCTTGGTGACCACCAGATCATTGAGATGGACAGGAGGACGCCCGTTGACTGGCACGTCAACACTGTAGATCTGCTCAAATGTGCCTGGTGTTTTGACAAGGGAGTAGCCATGAATACGCTAATAACTGCAGTCAATGTGGAATAAGGACAGGGTGGCTGCGAAATTAGCCGTATACTTTTAAAGTTTTTTGTTTTTTTTCTTCAACAATATTATCCCCCTTAAAAATTGTTTCCCTTGGAAACCGACGGAGACGGTGTTCCCACGTTTTTGTAGCAGCGCTGGAAGTCTGTAACCAACATGGTCAACAGAATGTCCGTCACACTTTTTTGGTAGCAGCGCCTGGAAGTCTTTAACCAACATGGTCAACAGAATGTCCGTCACACTTTTTTGGTTGCAGCACTGGAAGTCTTTAACCAACATAGTCAACAGAATGTCCGTCACACTCTTTTGGTAGCATCGCCTGGAAGTCTTTAACCAACATGGTCAACAGAATGTCCGTCACACTTTTTTGGTAGCAGCTCTGGAAGTCTTTAACCAACATGGTCAACAGAATGTCCGTCACATTTTTTTGGTTGAAGCGCTGGAAGTCTTTAACCAACGTGGTCAACAGAATGTCCGTCACACTCTTTTGTGTGTTTCCTAAAGCCCCGAAATGACTTCATTTAGTGACATTTGTTTAGGTAAGGAAAAACAAAAGTCACAGAGGCTGAAGTCAGTGGAATAATGGGGGCTGGGGAACCCAGAAATGACTTTTAATTTAAAATAAATTCTGTGATGGAGAGGGCAGTGTGACTTGGATCATCCTTTAGTCTGCAATGTATGGTTTTAATCAAGCTCTCATCGACCAAAAAAAAAATCTCGAATGAGAAATTGAAAAAGAAATAAATACTGCTATGTTGTATACATACTATCTCACTTTAGACAGAAGAGGAATCATCCAAAACAAACTGTTAACCAAGACGTTTTCTACAGACGCCCTTGAAAGACTCGAACAAAGTCATTAGTGTGAGACCAATTATCCAAAACGTTTTTCTTATCTTCAGGAAACACTTTTGTTCCCTGAATATGCACGGGACTAATTTATATTACAATCCCTCTGTTCAAGTCGGAGGTGCGGTGGCTGAGCGGTAAAGTGCTTGGCTTTTGAACCAGGGGGTCCCGTGTTCGAATCCTGGTGAAGACTGGGATTATTAATTTCGGGATCCTTGGGTGCCTCTGAGTCCACCCAGCTCTATTGGGTTCCCGACGTTAGTTGGGGAAAAGTAGAGGAGGTTGGTCATTGTGCTGGCCACGTGACATCCTCGTTGACTTTTACATTATCTGCCATATAGTCAGAACTTCATGGAACCTGGAGGTTGGAGGGTGGAACCTGTACACGGATCTTAAACCATAGCTTCAATCTAGGGTTTGATGACAGGTCAACATCTGGAAGCCGGTGCATTTCTGCCAACTTGTGGAGGTGTCTCCGATGGTGTCCCGCAGCTTTTGTGAGAGCTCTCCAACTGTCTCTCTCAGAGGCCATCTGCTGCCAGATAGATTCCTCTATGCCCTTAAGGGCGAAATGGCGCCTGAGTTGGTCTCTTAAAAGGGGTACCTCTGTACTCCCTCCTCCTCTAAGCTCGCCAAAGAAGATCGCCTTTGGCATGTGGTCTCCGATGCGAGATAATTAATATTGACATCATAAAAAGTAACTGATAAATGACATTGTATTCAACTTTGGCTTCATGCGCTTCTTTATAAGTGTTTTCTTTGAAGGGGGGGGGAGCTATCGGATCTTTTTAAAGGAAATATAAGAAAAGGGGGGGGTAGGTCAAAAAAGGTTGAAGACCACTGGTTTAGGGGCATCCTAAGAATTCCGAGGTTTCAAACCCCAGTCTTCACAGGGATATGTAGTGGAGTGTGCGCCTAATGTTTGTTTGTTTCGCCCGTCATGCAAACTGCGATCGTTGTAGCGTGTAGGTCTCTGGGGGAGACGTGAAAGTCCCCCACGTGAAAGTCTCCCACGTGAAAGTCCCCCACTTGAAAGTCCCCCACGTGAAAGTCCCCCCACTTGAAAGTTCCCCACGTGAAAGTCCCCCACTTGAAAGTCCCCCACGTGAAAGTCCCCCACGTGAAAGTCCCCCACGTGAAAGTCCCCCACTTGAAAGTCCCCCACGTGAAAGTCCCCAACTTGAAAATCCCCCACTTGAAAGTCCCCCACGTGAAAGTCCCCCACTTGAAAGTTCCCCCACTTGAAAGTCCCCCACGTGAAAGTCCCCCACGTGAAAGTCCCCCACGTGAAAGTCCCCCACTTGAAAGTCCCCCACGTGAAAGTCCCCCACTTGAAAGTCTTCTAATTGTCATATACTTCAGGTCATAAAACATAAAAATGACACCAAAATGTCACCACACACATAAGGAAACAAGACATTTTTACCTGTGTCATTCTTAATGCGGAACAACCCTTTGTCCGTGTCCAGCGCAATCAGGTCACCTGTGCTCGGGTCTCGACGTAAGCTGGTCAGCTGACCGCATGAGCTTGTCTGTTCTAGTCACGTGTTGGTGGAGATACAAATAGATATGAACAGACATTTTTAGACAAATCCTTCCTTAAAGTATTTATTTTTGAATCTACATTTAGAACTTTGAAACGGTTATGGATAAGAAAAAGAGTCACAATTAGATTGGATCAGTCTTGTAATTAAATTTGTATTAGATCTAGACTAACCAAAAAAAAAAAAATTTACAAATATAAAAATTGGGAATGACTTGAATTCAAAGTCATGGTCAAGCCTTCTTAGGCTCCACAAGCGAACACGGTAACCACTCTGCCAATCTCGTCCTATTTCTATGTTGTATTCACTAAGAATCAGACAATGACCTATAATACCTCCACTTCAGTCAAGTACAATTTCTTTCCATTGTACGAGATACTAAACAAAATAATTAAATACCAATAGTTACTTAACAAGTTGGTTAATTTTTCTGATTGATTCTTGTGTTGTCAGGTAAAAGAAATAATTGTGCAAAATTTTAGCTTGATCCGAAATTGGGTTGGGAGAAATAATGTGTACAAACTATTTACCAAACAATTATTTTACCATGTAGACACAGTGATAAGCTTTGTAATACAAAAACAAACTGCAGATCACTTGGTCTATTACTTAGTTTACTACTCGTTGCCAATAGCAACATGCTCGAACCAAAATTAACCCATCTATATAAATAGCATTTTATAATTAGCACATTGGATAGATTTGATTTAATTTCCCTCAATCGCTTCCCTAATTAACATAGATGTTAAGAGAATGTATTTAGTAATGGAGATCTTCATGCGTGACGTCAAAGCTCTAAATAGACCTGCCAACTACGTCACACCAAGGTCAAGGTTAGTCAACAATCACAAAACTTAATATCTCAACCAATGAAGGGAACACAGGCAGAGCCATGAACAAAGAAATAGCCATGCCAAACAAACTGGACAATATTAACTTCCTCCACCGCAAAGAGGAATCTATAATCTTACATCTGGGAACAGGACACACACCTCTGTTAAATTATCATCTAAACAAAATAAATCCCTTTATAGACACCGCACCAACCGCAATGAAAACGTAAACTGTATTTTTATTAAACGCCCCTTCCAAATCCACCCAAGGCAGACCCTACTAACTCAACAGCCCAACATAACCAGCACCCTGTACGACAGTACTGAACAGCTAAAGAGAACGGCACTCTATTTTTCCTTGGCACAGTCTGCAAGTGATCTGACAGCTCAGCAGGAATAAACCGGCTTACAAGTTCTAGCATATGTATATCCAAGTTTATATTGAGTACAGAAAGAGAGATAATCCAATGGCTGTCATATCTCTCAATATATCAATGATTATCTCCCCTTTAATATATATAAAACACAATTAATCAATCACCACTAATTTATTAACTAATTTTGTATTATTGATTCTAGGATGGGAAGTGGGAGAATGGCTGCCTGATCGTGTGGAATGCGCGCTGGGCTGTCGTTCGGACTTCTCGAAAGATCCTGGGTTCATACCCTTCCCGCTGCCATCCTCAATCGTAATGCAGGAGGTTTGGACTAGGAAACAAAATATCTTTACCACGAAGGAACATCCGAAACAAGTAAAACAAAAAACGTGTAAAAAAATCTACCCAGACAGACAGACGGACGGACGGACAGACAGAATGAGTAGCATCGTAAGAAAAGATGGTGAACACATACAGTTCATCAAAGTCATTTAAGTTAAACTTCGACAGTGCGAAGCTATTTGCATAAAATAAATAAATCACCAACTGAAATAGTTTACATAGTAGCTATGACAACAAACTTTGTAAACAGAAGAATGAATGATGCCAGGTTGACTTACCACAGCCAGGAAAGGACAGATCTGCCACGAGCTTTGGTTTACATCTTGCCAGGTTGTACACTTTATTGTCTCTGGTACCAGCAAACAGCTCACCTGGCACAAAGCAAGTAAGTAGATGATACAGAAGACATATACATTTAGCTATATTACTCATGTTTAATTAAACGGATATAGATTGCTAGTCGACCCGAGGCGTAGCATACACCGCTATTTGCCGGAAGTATTCATGTAGGCAGAGTGTATGACTGTGCTTCCGTGATATTTTCTATCGGGCCCCAAGGCTATCAGTTACAAGAAAAACATTAAAAATATACTTTAAAAAAAAAAGCTAATATTAAGCGTACTTATATCAATTAGTTTGGATCAGTCATGTAATTAAATTTGTAATAGATCTAGACTAATAATAAAAAAGCATTTATAAAAATAAACAATTAAAAAAAAGGGAGCGACCTGAATTCGAACTGTGAACTTATGACATCTCACACCTCTCAAGCCAACGCGGTAGCCTAGTTTAAAAGATTTGGGGTATTTTTAAAAATTATTATTCGAAGTACGAAAGTGCATATCCATAGAGCATATTTTATGGCTACAATGCATGCGTCCGTAAATAGATAACTCTATGCAATGTATTGCAGACTATATTTCCTACATATTTCTTTTGTTTATCTACTTAATACTAAGCAATTTTATTATTCTTCACATTGAGAAGCCGAGTATTAAAGTTCTTGGGACCTTTCAACCTGAATACAATGCAAGACACACGACTTATACAGAACATGATAATGACAGAGTGATGTACAAGAACATTTTTTTTGCGTTGATTAGCCCAGTCCTAAGTACACATTGTTGGACATTAAAAAATTTACAATAGGAATTCATGCTTGTTAGCTGGTAAACTCACCGACAAAAACATTTAGCATTATGTTGCTCGGAATTTTTGGGCTTCCATAGAAACTAAAGACAGTTCCTTTCGAAAGAATCCCAATTTCAAGGACTTCGTTCGTTTGGCGTGTATAACACTTGTGTACCGTGTGTACGTACATGTGTCTACAACAGAGGACAATAGACAACCTGATGATCGTCAAAGTTTGAACAATTCCTAGACAATGTTAACCTTCATTGCTGTGAAAACATGGAACTTACGGTTTTGTCTTTTGTTTTGGGCAATGTTATCTTATATTGAATTAAAAAAATATCATTCACGTTACAAAGAACTAAAGTCGTGTTACGCATGATGGAGGCCAACACACACTTTCTTATCTTATCTTATCTTATCTTATATAATACAGACGTTACTTCAAAAAAAAAAGATGATTACATTCTACGCGTCATGCATCTAGTCATGCATGTTAACCAATGACGTAAATTCTGCCAAGTCACTGGTTTTCCTGGCTAGCTCAGGCAACCCATTCCATGCTCTAATAGCACTAGGGAAGAAGGAGTATTTGTACAAATTTGTCCTAGCATATGGGACGAGGAATGTGCCTTTATCTTTGTGTCTTTCTGAGTATTTTATTAAATTATGTTTTTGCATTTGAAGATTATGGTTCAGTGTTTTATGTATAATTGCTACTTCATACGACTGATGGAGGCCGACACACATACTTCTCGTATAGATAGATCAAGGTATCAACATTCTGTTCCTTAAAGTATTCATTTCTTTTGCCAGGAGTAGAGTTTCTGTCATTGACCTTTCCGTGATGTCCTTCCTTCCTTTTTTTTTTTCTGCCTCTCTTTTTTTTTCCTGGTACAGTTCTCTGTAGGAAGGTCCTCTCTTATCTGCGGGGAAACAAACCAGCAAAAACCATGTAATCAAAAGATTACTGCAGCTGTATATGGCTGACAATGTCAAGAACAGCAGACGACTTCGCAAAACAAGCTTTAGACTGGGTAGAGACAGGGTGGAAGACCAAAGCAAACATGGATGAGATCGGTAGACTAAGTAGCGAAGTAGACAGGATGGACATGAACACCAGGAGAACCAAGTCCAATAACTCACACTGTTGCGCCCTTGTGATCCACTAGCAGTCAAAAGAATTACGTACGTAAATGTACATTGAGTGGACCGTGTCAGACATTAACTCCTGGCGTCCCCAGATTTGTTATTCGGCTTTTAACTTTTGTCATTGCTAATAAATAAATAATAAATAAATCGCCCCGGGTTCTAATTCAGTATATTAAGATCATACCTTGATGGAAAGCGAATGATGCCGGGCCGTTGATCAAACCCATATGAACCTTTTCTGCGTTGACCAGCTCTTGGTTAGGTGTGGTGGGTCCGTACAACACAGGGGGGGTCGGGAGGCTGGGTAGAGAATAACACAATGAGAAGGGAGGCAATCTCTTTGCTATAATCTTGTAAGTACAACCAAGAGTTATCACAGACCACAATAAATAAGAATGAATGAACGACAACGGCACATGAACATCGAATTTACAATGGCACATGAACATCGAATTTACAATGGCACATGAACATCGAATTTACAATGGCACATGAACATCGAATTTACAATGGCACATGAACATCGAATTTACAATGGCACATGAACATCGAATTTACAATGGCACATGAACATCGAATTTACAATGGCACATGAACATCGAATTTACAATGGCACATGAACATCGAATTTACAATGGCACATGAACATCGAATTTACAATGGCACATGAACATCGAATTTACAATGGCACATGAACATCGAATTTACAATGGCCCATGAACATCGAATTTACAATGGCACATGAACATCAAATGACAAAGAAACGTGAAATCATATTACAAAAACAAATGACACACGAACTTTGAATGACAATGACATATGAACAACCTCGAATGACAATGACGATGACACATAAGCATTGCATGACAATGACACATGATCATTGAATGACAATGACACATGAACATCGAATGACAATGTCACATGAACATTGAATGACAATGACACATGATCATTGAATGACAATGATACATGAACATTGAATGGCAATGACACATGAATACTGAATGACAATGTCACAAGAACATTGAATGGCAATGACACATGGACATCGAATGACAATGACACATGAACTTTGAATGACAATGACACATGGACATTGAATGGCAATGACACATGAACATTGAATTTACAATGGCACATGAACATCGAATTTACAATGGCACATGAACATCGAATGACAAAGACACGTGAAATCATATGACAAAAACAAACGACACACGAACTTTGAATGACAATGACATATGAACAACCTCGAATGACAATGACGATGACACATAAGCATTGCATGACAATGACACATGATCATTGAATGACAATGACACATGAACATCGAATGACAATGTCACATGAACATTGAATGACAATGACACATGATCATTGAATGACAATGACACATGAACATTGAATGGCAATGACACATGAATACTGAATGACAATGTCACAAGAACATTGAATGGCAATGACACATGGACATCGAATGACAATGACACATGAACTTTGAATGACAATGACACATGGACATTGAATGGCAATGACACATGAACATTGAATTTACAATGGCAAATGAACATCGAATTTACAATGGCACATGAACACCGAATGACAAAGACACGTGAAATCATATGACAAAAACAAATGACACACGAACTTTGAATGACAATGACATATGAACAACCTCGAATGACAATGACGATGACACATAAGCATTGCATGACAATGACACATGATCATTGAATGACAATGACATATGAACATCGAATGACAATGTCACATGAACATTGAATGACAATGACACATGATCATTGAATGACAATGACACATGAACATTGAATGGCAATGACACATGAATACTGAATGACAATGTCACAAGAACATTGAATGGCAATGACACATGGACATCGAATGACAATGACACATGAACTTTGAATGACAATGACACATGGACATTGAATGACAATGACACATGGACATCGAATGACAATGACACATGGACATTGAATGACAATGACACATGGACATTGAATGACAAGTCACAAGAACATCGAATAGCAATGAAATATTGACATCGAATGACGATGACACATGAACATCAAATGACAATGTCACATGAACATCAAATGACAATGTCACAAGAACATCGAATGAAGATGACACATGAACATCGAACCAGCACAACGACCAATCTCATTAACTTTCCTTAACTAATCTCAGGAGCCCATTAGACTTGGATGGACTTAGGGACGATTTTATTAATCTTTACTGAGATTCGAACTTGTGTTCGTTGGTTCAGGGGCAAGCGTTCTTACCAATTGACTAGTATCCTCTTGATACATGCTGGACAAGTATGTAATCTCGTTTTAAAATTTGAATAGTCTATTTATAATTTTTTTTGTCTTTTCACAATTCCAAGAACATATATCTTGTTTGTATTATATTGATACAATAACAATATAGAAAATAACTCTATGCATTTTGTATTATACCATATTTGTAACATTTTCTTTTTGCTTATTTAATTGTTACACCAAACATTTATTATCTATTCCAAATCAAAAGCTATCGAGATTAGTTATAGACTTCAATTGCGAAAACCAAGATCGTTGAAATCATAGAAATATTTGCAGAGCAAGGATCCAAGGTGGAGGTGACGAAAATAGTGAAGAGCCAGTATATACTGATGCTCAAGATAATTTTCTAAAATTTTGCAACCAGCTGGACAAGACAGATGAAGATCTTTTAGGGAGTGCATTTACGCTAGACGAACTCAGGACTGCCCTGGACTCGACTAAGAACAATAAATCACCCGGTCCAGATGGCTTAACATTTGAACTCTATAAAACCTTCTTCCCCCTGCTTGGTCCTCTCTTACTGCGGCTATATAGCGACGCCATTAAACTGGGACATTTTCCTCCAAATTTTAACGAAGCATACATCACACTTTTACCTAAGAAATCTGAAAATAACACTTCACCTAGCGACTATAGGCCCATTTCACTTCTCAACACGGACTATAAACTTCTCACAAAAATGATTTTCCTAAGAATGAAACCACTCATAAACCAACTTATCGGACATGACCAGTACTGTTGTATCCCGGACAGAAACATTGACGGCATGACGCATTTTTTACGGGATTTTATCATGTACAGTAAGGATAAAAACCTCAATGTGTCTCTTTTATCTGTAGATCAAGAAAAAGCCTTTGACCGAGTAAGCCATAGCTTCCTGTTCAAGGTGCTTGAGAAATGTAAAATAAGTTCCCTGTTAATCAGATATATAAAGCTTGTCTATACCAATGCAACAAGTAGATTGATAATTAATCATTCTCTCAGTAGGAGTATCCTCATACAAAGGTCTGTCAGACAGGGCTGTCCCTTATCCCCCTTCTTGTATATCCTTTGCTTGGAACCCTTCTTGGAATCTGTAAGATCTGACCCATCCATTATTGGGATAAATATACCGGGTCGTTCCTTCTCAACCATCAAAGTCAAAGCCTATGCGGATGATACAACCTTTTTTCCATCTTCAGAGCAAGATATTGAGAATATACTAAAGAAATTTACACTTTTCGGAGAAGCTAGTGGTTCAAAAATAAATATAAATAAATCCTCTGTAATGGGACTAGGGAAATGGAAATTCAAAGAGAATTGCGCTTTCAGAATTGTTGATAAAATCAAGATTTGTGGTATTGTCTATACCTGTAATCCTTTGTTCTATTGTAAAGACCAGTGGGAGAATATTTTTGTCAAAGCCTCAAACTTAATTAAACGTTATCAGCACACAGGTTCTACAATATTTGGTAGAGCTGTATTGATAAATAGTTTGGTCATTCCAAAGATTGTCTATTTAGCTAACATTACAGAGCCAGCTCCTAAATTCATAAACAAGCTGAACAAGTTAATTAGAAGCTTTATATTTAAAAACACTATTAGGAGCATTAAGCACACTACACTCATTCAAAACAAAGAGGATGGGGGGATAAACTTGCAAGATGTTAAAACAAAAATACAGTCGCTAAGGCTAAAATTTGTAGGTCAAGTAGTTAGAAACCCAACAAACTTTCCCTTGACAATTTACTATTATGGTTTAAGATTAAGTAGTCTTCTTCCAATACACAATGATACTCCTCACTATTTTGGTACAGTCACTCATCCATTTTACAGATCTATTTCAAGAGTTTTACCTGGTAATGAACATTTAATACACAACAAAACTAAAGAATCATACACAACACTTAAAAAGCTGTTACAGGAAAGCCTAGTGAATAGGATTAAGTGGGGGAGAGTTCTTGGGGTGACAGAATTCAAGGACACATTCATAAACCTACACAGTAAACATATCCCACCAAAAGCTAGAGAGATCAGTTATAGACTTATCTTTGGGATGACCCCTATGGTTAGAAGACGGGCAAATGACCGTGAATGTATATTATGCCACCTTGAAAAAGCTGATAACGAAAAACACATGTATTTGGAATGTCCATTATTCCTTCAAGTTAGAAGTACTGTAATGGACCTATTGGAAGCAAACTGTGGCAATTATGTAAATGTTAACTTGTCTATTATTTTAAACAAGCTGCCAAAACTAAAAAATAAAATGATACATAACTTTAACTTGATTATTGTTTCCGAATTCAGGAATCTTGTTTGGGCTAGCTGGCTCAAATGTCTACATAATAATAAGGTGTTTGATCCTAATCACTTGGAATTAACATTTAGAAAAATAATGGACTTTAGGGTAGAGAATTATCTAGTTTGATTTTCATATACCTGTACAATGCTCATGTAGTTTTTCAGAAATAGGGTGTTGGGGGTCAGGGATATCTGATATTGTGTTGATTGTTCTGGAGTAGAGTATACTTGTATCATTTTTCTGTCTTTAGGGGGTTCATTGGTTAGGTAGTATGTCTTTGATATTAAATAATATTTCTATTACTATTATTATATTTTTAGGTTAATCACTTTTCAATTATTTATGATTTAATACTTGTGAATTATGATAACTTACAAATAAAAACATATTATAAAAAAAATGTCTTGCCTAGAATGTTTCGATACAAAAAATATGTGTTAGAAGTAAATACAAGAACACAAATATTTGACTGTACTAGAATTAAGCATATATGTGTCTTTTCTTATCTTATCTTATCTTATATAATACAGACGTTACTTCAAAAAAGAAGATGATTACGTCCTACGCGTCATGCATTTAGTCATGCATATTAACCAAAGTCTTAAATTCTGCCAAGTCACTGGTTTTCCTGGCTAGCTCAGGCAACCCATTCCATGCTCTAATAGCACTAGGGAAGAAGGAGTATTTGTACACATTTGTCCTAGAATATGGGACGAGGAATGTGCCTTTATCTTTGTGTCTTTCAGAGTATTTTATTAAATTTTGTTTTTGTATTTGAAGATTATGGTTCAATGTTTTATGTATTATTGCTACTTTACTTTTGAGCCTTCTGTCCTGAAGGCTTTCTAAATTTAGTGATTTTACTAAAGGTGTTACTCTAGTCAAATGTGAATATTCGTTTGTTATGAATCGCACTGCTCTATTTTGTGTCTGTTCTAGTTTCTTAATGTTTTCTTGAGTTGAGGGGTCCCAAACAGAGGATGCATATTCCATTATTGGCCTAACCAAGGTTAAATAACATTTTAGTTTTATGTTCTTATTTGATTTATAGAAATTTCTTTTAATAAATCCTAATGCTTTGTTTGATTTTTTTGTAGTTTCATCAATATGTGGATTACATGACAGTTTTTCATTTATTATTGTCTATATTTGTATATATATAATCTATTTATATATATAATTCTCTTCATGGCTAAAAAAGTTTGGACGAGAAGAGGAAGAAGTAAAAGAAAGATCACTCTTTTATTTCTGCGGATAGAGTTACCCCCACGAAAAAACAAGGGGTGGGGGGAGAACAAGTAGAATTCACCCGTCACTACGAATGGCTGCCTGGTCAAGCGGTTTGCGCGTTGGACTGTCAAACCTTGCCCACTCCCATCCCCCTTCTTTCTGCGGGAGGTTTGGACTAGGAAGTCCAACTCTGAAGGAACATCCGAAACATGTCAAACATTTTATATACAAACATTTTACAAACACTAAATAACACCGCCGGACTTAACCATTGTGACCAAGAAGTCATGGAAAGAGAACAAATAATCTACTATGTATATTCACTTGTCACTAAATAGCAGGGCCGGACTTAACCATTGTGGGGCCCCCATGCGAAACGGATTTCGCGGGGCCAAGTTTGGGAAGGGAAGCGGATAATAAGTAAAATTTAAGAGTTTGTAATAGAAAATAAATTCGTCTATGCATTTTATTAATTCTTTACTACGTACAGAATTACTTTACGAGCCTTGCGTGTAACAAAGGCATACAGTATATCATAAAAATTCTGTTTCCTACATAGATCAAGCTCAATAGCAAGAATTACCAAATGTTTCAATCTATCTTTGAGAATTGTTAACCTCAACTAATTCTTCATTAGTAAGAGGCGCGAGAAGCTTCTTTCACCAGATTACACAATTACGTCTAATGCATAATGCCGTTTCTATTTATCGTGCGTAGGATTGGCGTTTTCCATATTGAATGACACCTCAAAATGACAATTTTTGTCTATATAATTCCGAATATTTTAAGGACTTTTTCGTATTTTTTGCAATTTCGGGAGATTTCCAGGAGCTCCTGGTAAATCGACAGGAGGGCGCGGGAAATCTGTTTTAAGTTATAAAATGGTTTAATTAGCGCGGGTCCTATGAAAGTGCGGGGCCCACTGCGGTCGCATAGGTTGCAGTGGCCTAAGGCCGGCCCTGCAAATTAGGAGAAAATGCCACGCCACCGGTCGACTAGTGTATATATATAATATCTGAATTTGTTTTGTTTTTGAGATTATAAGTTGTTTTTTTTTTTAAATTGTTAAAAAGAAAAGATTAATGACTTGATGTTGACGAAATGTTATGAAAGTATCCAGGTCAAAGTTTGTAAGCAGCAACCGAAAATCTCCACAAGCACAACAGTGCAGTCGTTTTCTTTTATCATCTGTTGTCATCGAGAAGTACACAGAAGTCCAATTCATAAAGCGCTGGTTGTGAGTCTGTATGTGTTTCCTGTGTGAATGTTGTTCGTATTTGCATCTATATTGTTATTGTTACAGGAGTTACGCTGAGGTAGTCAACTGTAGGCAAACTGAATTTCTTTTTTGACTGGAACAATATACAATTGCTTTATCTTATCTAATTTTATGTTGTCTTATCTTATCTTGTCTTATCTTTGTGATAGTAAGTGTATGTGTTTTGAGTGGCCGGTAGTGCAGTGTGTGTGCCTGTGTATGAAATGACCAGTGGACCTTTAGTGTACATGGTTGAGTGAACAGCGGGGTGTCAGGACTGTCTGTAAAAGGAGGTCAGTTTTCGAGAACAAGTGGCTGGAGTAAAGAACATAAATAGAGACTAATAAAATCATTGTGTTTATTGAAGCTAATGTTAATTTAGTGTGTCGATTACAATCTTGTCTTATCTAGTCTTATCTTGTCTTATCTTGTCTTGTGATGTCGTATCTTGTCTTATCATGATGTCCAATGTGGCCCGAATGTCGTCATGATGTCCAATGTGGCCCGAATGTCGTCATGATGTCCAATGTGGCCCGAATGTCGCCATGATGTCCAATGTGGCCCGAATGTCGTCATAATGTCCAATGTGACCCGAATGTCGTCATGATGTCCAATGTGGCCCGAATGTCGTCATGATGTCCAATGTGACCCGAATGTCGTCATGATGTCCAATGTGGCCCGAATGTCGTCAAGATGTCCAATGTGATCTGAATGTCGTCATAATGTCCACATGTGGCCTGAATGTCGTCATGATGTCCAATGTGATCTGAATGTCGTCATAATGTCCACATGTGGCCCGAATGTCGTCATGATGTCCAATGTGGCCCAAATGTCGTCATGATGTCCAATGTGATCTGAATGTCGTCATAATGTCCACATGTGGCCCGAATGTCGTCATGATGTCCAATGTGATCTGAATGTCGTCATGATGTCCAATGTGGCCCGAATGTCGCCATGATGTCCAATGTGGCCCGAATGTCGTCATAATGTCCACATGTGACCAGAATGTCGTCATGATGTCCAATGTAGCCTGAATGTCGTCATGATGTCCAATGTGGCCCAAATTTCGTCATGATGTCCAATGTGATCTAAATGTCGTCATGAATTCCAATGTGGCCTGAATGTCGTCATGATGTCCAATGTGGCCCGAATGTCGTCATGATGTCAATTGTGGCCTGAATGTCGTCATGATGTCCAATGTGGCCCGAATGTCGTCATGATGTACAATGTCATCTGAATGTCGCCATGATGTCCAATGTGACCCGAATGTCGCCATGATGTCCAATGTGATCTGAATGTTGTCATGATTTCCAATGTGACCCGAATGTCGTCATGATGTCCAATGTGACCCGAATGTCGTCATGATGTCCAATGTGGCCTGAATGTCGTCATGATGTCCAATGTGGCCCGAATGTCGTCATGATGTACAATGTTATCTGAATGTCGCCATGATGTCCAATGTGGCCTGAATGTCGTCATGATGTACAATGTGGCCTGAATGTCGTCATGATGTCCAATGTGATCTGAATGTCGCCATGATGTACAATGTGACCCGAATGTCGTCATGATGTCCAATGTGGCCCGAATGTCGTCATGATGTCCAATGTGGCCTGAATGTCGTCATGATGTCCAATGTGGCCTGAATGTCGTCATGATGTTCAATGTGACCTGAATGTCGTCATGATGTCCAATGTGGCCTGAATGTCGCCATGATGTCCAAATGTGGCCTGAATGTCGTTATGACGTCCAATGGCCTTTGGGAACCTATTTCGACTTCCACCATTTGTAACGCGATCCTTCACTAGCATGGGAATCTAATGGCTAGGATCTTCCTCTGTAATTGAGCCCAATAGTTGAAAGCTTACGCATAACACCAGGGCCGCCGCGAGGGTTGTGGCCGCCTGCGTGCGAAGTTAAAAAATGCCGCCACCACCCCCTTTTTTATTTTAGAAAAAAAGTTCATTAAGACTGACCTGGACACTGTACCTAAAGCGCTCTTTGATTTAAAATCCATTTCTGTACCATTCCTTTTTCTTTTCATATTCGCATCGTTGTCGTATCCCCATGCCCTCTTAAATGTTTTATTTTCGATTTCAACTTTGCTTTTTTTGTAAAGAATGTGATGAAAAAGAAAGGAAACTATGTTTTAATCATAACACACTTTTAAGGTTTTATTTTTCATTTATATTTTCAACACTATGTAAAGAATCCAAACTTAGGGAATATAATTGAGATTTCACTAAAACGAGTCAGTTCCACTAACCTATATATAATATGTCTATGGTCAGTTTTTGTTTTCCGGAATAGTGTTACCTACATAAATTGTAAGCGTTGTAAAAGTTTCTTCATGGAGATAGAATCGAAGATGCGGCAGATTTTCGCTCAAGTCGGCAAAGGGTTTGATTCCTAGCGGGACTCGGCGCTAAGCGTCTTCTGGCCTTTTTCTCTTAGTAAGAAGATAGAATTTTTAAAAGGCTAATATTGATGTGTTTTCTTTCAGAATGCACTATTCATCCTAATAAAAAAAGTCGAGGGCCATATTAAATATAATAATAAAGAGGCAGCCCTGGCCAATAGTATTATGCGAGGGACATTCTAGGTAGGCCTACATATTGCGAACGTACGTCTGTAATGGGCGTGAACTTTTTAACAATATTCTTCGTGGTAAGTAAGACGTCTTGGCGCGGAGTTTTTTTGTCTCACAAAAGTCGTCACTATTATAAAGTGCGATAGGCGAAAGAAATTCGACTATTCTGAGACCAAAAAAAAATCCAGAAGAATCGCACTAGCGGAGACGTTTTAAAATGTTTTCTTGAAAACGTTTTGACCCATATTGTTACACAAGCGCCTCGCAAAAAGCGGTCTACATTTAAAACGATCTAATTAGAAGATGAAACGCCGTCTTTTTAATTTTTGAACATATAATTTGACTAATATTCAAATACATTACACTGAAAATAAAACATGTTTTCGCCGCCCCCCTTTCTTTGTTGTTAGATGGTCGTTGACTTGACGCTACAAACAGCTAGTACAACTGAACCAATGAAGGCGTTTTATATAAATAAGCTTTAAATAACTTGAACAAAGTTCTTATGTGAACAAAACAAACAATATAATTGTCATTACAATTTTCACAGATTTAATTTGAGATAGAGATCTAATATTGATGAAATTGACTGATACTTAAACGAAATCTAGCTCATCACAAAATAACGTCTATACTCTTTCATGTCTGAAGATTGTCTGACGTTTTACATATGCATTATGCTAATTTCATCATCTTAAATGCATAACCACTAATCAATCGCTTAACCTCTTCTTAACGCCGCCTAGGAAACACACACTCTACATAACACCTCTTTTAGTCAGAAAGTTGCGCCCCCCCCCCCATTCGAGATACAAAGTGACTATGTTTTAAAATTGACATTTTAATTACAAGATCTACTAGATCTACTTACAGGGCGGGCTATTCGACTCGAAACAAATGTTACAAACAACCCGTGAAAATTCAAGGTCAGGAAAGAGTCGGCGATTATGGAAAAACCCGTGGGAAACCCTCGCGTGCCTCTTTGTTTTTCTTCTTAAATTTCCAAAAGAACTTCTTTATTGTACAAATATCGTCTCTTCACCCACCCCTCCCTCCAGTTTTCAAAGGATAATGGAATCAGTAGAATTCAAATAAAATTTTTTTTTTTTAAATTACTAAACCAAAAATTTTAAAGAAAAATGATTCTTGGAAAAATGATTTGGCCGCCCCCTTACATTCGGCCTCCTGTGTGCAATGCACACATTGCACAATAGGTAGCGGCGGCCCTGCGTAACACACACCTTCACGCCCGCACACAACACACACTTTCACGTAAACTCACCACACACACACACACACGTTTTTACACATGCCCAAACACACACACTGGTCACCTGTAGCTGACAGCATTAATTCTCCTCCCGTGCGTACCGCTTAGAACACTGCCGAGAAAACCGCCGACCATCCCGCCAAGACTGCCAACATTGGCTCCGGCTTGAGCTGAGGACATTTAGAAAACAAAACATTGAAAAAAGTCTTGTTTTTTTGACTCATTTAGGTCTTTACAGATCCTCCAAGACCTAAACCTACACAGGTACTCACAAATATATATTTTGGTAGATCCAAAAAGATGTTATTCTATACACTTCCTAAGAAATGGAGATAGATCTTCAAGTATTTAGCTCTTTACAAATCCTTCAAGTTCTTTAGCCTTACAGATCCTTAAGATCTGGTTCTTTATAGATAATCAAAGATCTAGCTATTTATAAATCCTTAAAGCTCTTTACCCTTACAGACAGGGCCGGTCTTAGGCCACTGCAACCCATGCGATCGCAGTGGGCCCCGAGCTTTCATAGGCCCTGTGCTAACTCTATGTGTACATATTAAATTGCAAAATATATACGAAAAATTCCTGGAAATGTCCTGCATTTATTAAAATCTCTGGAAAACTCATAAAAATATCCTGAAAAATTGTCAAAATTGTCATTTGTGGGTATCATGTACTACGGAAAACGTCAATCCTACGTGCGATAAAAAAAGGGAATCATCAGGTTTCATGTAATAAAATGTAATAATCGGACGAGTTTTCACCTAAACTGAAAGTTCCAAAACCTTATTTACTTTTATAGTCAATGGCATATAAATATGTCATAGGTTGCAAGGCTAGTAAAGTGAAGTTAATTTGATCGCAATTTTGTACTAAGTAAAGAATGAATACAATGCAAAGTCGAATTTTTTTCTAATACAAAATCTTAATTTTCACTCACCCAGACTAGGCCCCGCGCAATCAGTTTCGCATAGGGACCCGCAATTGTTAGGATGGGCCCTGCTTACAGATCCTTAAGATCTGGTTCTTTATAGACCATCAATGATCTAGCTATTTAAAGATCCTGTGAGATCTATTTTTCATAGATCTTTAAAGATCTAGATCTATAGAGATCCTTGAAGATATGAATCTATACTGATCCTCGAAGATCTAGCTTTTTTTTTTTTTTTTTATAGATTCTCAAATGTCTAGAACTATTTAGATTACAAAGATCAAGATATTTAAAGTTCCACAAAGATCTAAATCTATATGGAGATGCAGATCTGTACCGATCTTCAGAAATCAATAAATCTAGTCTTTTATATAACCTTAATCTTCTTTAGCCTTACAGATCCTAAAAGATCTGATTCTTTGTAGATCCTCAAAGGTCCAGCTATTTAGAGATCTTTTCATAAATGTTCAAAGATCTAGATCTATACAGATCCTTAAAGATATAAATCTTTACTGGTCCTCTAAGATCTAGCTTTTTATAGATTCTCAAAGGTCTAGTTTAGTTACCTACCAAGTGACTGTTGATAAACGGGCGACAACTTTAGACTCAGAACAAAAGTCAGGCAGACAATTTGGGTTATTCCTCTTGTCACCATCCTGGATGGGGAAATGCTGTGCGTGCCCGGACTGACTGGTGAAGAAAACAAATTGGAGAGGAAACATGATGGTTTAAACAAAATTTGGTGATAATTTAGCTAAGTCAATATAGTCAAGAGAAACAATAATTCTTTTTTAAATTTGTGACACGGTAATTTGAAAACAGCGTCTTATCATTTTAATACGAAGTCAAACATACGAACAGACTAGAATAATTTGATTCCTCAAACCGTGTAGAAGAGGATGGAACTCTAGTCTAAGGGTTACGATGGTATAGTGTGGCAAGCCCAAAGTTCTAACTTTTTTTTTTACTTTTCACAAGTAATGTCAAGTAACCATTAAAATTCAGTCACATTCTAAATATTCAAAAGTTCATTAATCCTTGACATTTTAGGGATTTGAACTCATCACTACTCGGCTTGGAAGCCAAGTGCCTTACCACTTAACCAGTTCAATTAAGAATTAAAATATAATTAAAATTGATTTTAAAAATTAAATTTTTTAAATTGTATTTTAAATTAAATTAAATAGGGGATGGTTTGCGATTGGCGAATGACGTAGATGGTCTATCTGGGAAAACAGAGAAGAGCTCGCTGACTTGGTGATGCTCATAGACAAGACCTCCACGACATATGGCAATTAGATAAAAGCCAAAAATACAACACGTCAATAATGACCGACAGGGAATAAGGCTTTAAAAGGTCATCGGTATTTGAGGTGAAAATCTGGCAAGTGTCTGGCTACCGAATTAAACGAACTCAACCAAACCAGAATTACGGGCCAAAACTGCACGTTCCATAGAAGCACTTGCAAAACTCAAAAAAATCTGGAAAGATAAAAAAACTTTCCCACCGGCGTCAAAATCATAGTCATTCGCTCGTTGTCCCTGGTCAAGGACCACATTCATGTATGCTTGCAAATCTTTGATGCTTAGTGGATCACATTGATAATGAACCCCACTTAGAACTGTTAACCACAGTCAAAAAAAAAAACAAAAAAAAAAAAAAACACGCAATCTTAAACTGTATATGTGGCCATGTCACGCCCCCCTCAGGGCTCGCTAAGACCTTCCCTCAAGGAACAGTACCAGGAAAAAGAGGAAGAGGCAGACAGAGAAAGCGATGGCAAGACAACATAAAAGTATAGATGGGCCTATCACTGAAAGATATTCTAATCATGGCAAAAGAAAAGAGGTTAAAGGTCATGTCTGGTTGTTATGGAATGTACGTGTGTGTTTCTATGGTGACGGTGGGAAGAGGTTAGCCATGTAATGTGAATGATGCAAGAGAAGCGTCATTCTCGTCAGCGGCCTTAGGTAGGACAGACGACTCCAGATTGCCAGAGTCAAAAGACGTATTGTTATAGTGAGTTAGATTTTGCTCGAAGTACCATTTTATGGTATTACTAAAGTCCACTACATTTGTTTCATCTCCAGGTATAATATGTCTATATTTAATTCAACTCAAGAAAACATTAAGAAACTGGAACAGACACAAAATAGAGCAGTGAGATTCATAACAAACGAATAATCACATTTGACTAGAGTAACACCTTTAGTAAAATCACTAAATTTAGAAAGCCTTCAGGACAGAAGACTCAAAAGTAAAGTAGCAATTATATATAAAACACTGAACCATAATCTTCAAATACAAAAACAAAATTTAATAAAATACTCTGAAAGACACAAAGATAAAAGCACATCCCTCGTCCCATATGCTAGGACGAATTTATACAAACACTCCTTCTTCCTTAGTGCTATTAGAGCATGGAATGGGTTGCCTGAGCTAGCCAGGAAAACCAGTGACTTTGCAGAATTTAAGTCATTGGTTAATATGCATGACTGAATGCATGACGCGTAGGACGTAATCATCTTCTTTTTTGAAGTAACGTCTGTATTATATAAGATAAGATATAAATAAATAAATAAATAAATATTTATATAATATTTTTTCACAAAGAAGTTATTCAAATTATTTCAAGTTTTACAAGTTAAACTTTAATACGCCTACAGACTAGGGGTATATTAAGGTAAAGCTTTAAAATTCCTAATACACTATGACATTAAATGGACACCTAAGTGTATAAGGCTACTATAGAGGAGTGCTGGTCAGCTGTCCAATGAACTTATACCTTTAATCCGTTAAACGAAAATGGGGAGATATTTTGTGTTTCTTTTTTTCTGATGTCAGGTGTGGGGGGGGGGGGAGGACTAAGTGCCAACGCCCTTGCCTTCTGGTTAGTAGAGTCTTGAGTAAAGACTTTTTTTTTTTGATTTTCGAGATTTTAAGGACATCCCGAGTTCACCCAACTTTCGGAGTATCTGACATACTTTAATGAAGTCACGGCCAGCGTTTGTTGCGCTGGCCACATCACACTCTCGTCAACCTTTGGCCATAGAAACATGAGTTTTATATCATCTTCCCGCGTAGTTCGCAAGTTGTGACTGAGGTAAATTTTTCTTCTTACCTTGTAAGTAACAGACGTGAATTGAAAAGATTATCATTAAGTCCTACGCTAATCCATCAACCAGTTGATTAGAGGACTTAAAGTTTAATCTACTTAATATTTTTTTCCTGACAGATTTAGGCTTCCCGTTACATGCTAGGGAAGAAAGAGAACTTGTATGAATTTGTCCGAGCCTATGAAATAAGAAATGCATATTATCTTTAAGTCTGAATTTATAAATATTAAGGTAAAAAAAAAAGCTCAGTACTTCAGTAATGTGTAATCACTGTGCAGAGTACATCAATCATTAATATTGATTAATTATGATGTTTAAAAAATGCAATATTTTAGAGTATAGGTTACTAAATATGAATATAGCGTATTCTACTTTATGGCACCAACTTTGAGGTGGTGACGTTCGACAGGTGTTCTCAATATTAGATAGATGTGCTACACATCTTGTATAATGTAAAATTATTTTTGTGTGTAAACTTTAACAGCACATTTAAATCACGACTTTAAAAAGAGTAACAGTAAATTATGATTTACCTTCCCTTGTCTTCGTGTTCACAGACTTCCTACACACTAGCCTTGCAGAACTGAAGGCCACATAAGCCTCCTGTCTCTCGCAGTTGATAAATTCGTCGTTAAGCAGGGTTTCTCAAACTTTTACCAGTTGCACCTCTTTCCCCGTAACGAACAAAGTCTCGCTCGCTCCCCCCTTAACCAGCTGGGGGGTCTAGGGGGACTCTAAATACATAATGAAAAAGAAAAGAAACATACAGACATATACGATTTAACTTGGCTTGGCATGGCTACCTATAAAGGGGGCTGGAGGTTCGACACCAGAGTCGAGCAGAGTTGTGTTTACTGAGCGCCTAAAGGCAGCACGGAAAAAAACTCCTCCTAGATACCCCTCCCCACACTGGTCCACATATGTGATTGGACAACAGCACTCTGAGCGTGCTATAAGCATTAAAGTAGCGCTATTTAAAAGCTTTAATTTATTTATAACACAATTGTCCATTTTTTTAACATTAAATATATATATTATTATATATTTACAACATATTTGAAATCCGAATTTACAAATATGGCGAGACGGACCAATACGCATTTTGAAATAAGTCAAATAGGCGACGGAGTGGGGCCTTTGAAATAAGTCAAATAGGCGACCGAGTGGGGCCTTCGAAGTAAATATAGCGCACGTCAGCCTGTGATAAGAATGAAAAGTAAGACGTCCTGTCGAGGATTTCTTGTTATGCAAAGTTCGTCTACATACAAATGTACAATGATGACGCAAAATTTGACCATTTTGACAAAAAAACAAAAACACACACAAAAACAGAAAGAAAGAAAAACATAAAAAAAAAAAATAAACAAATAAACAAAAACACACACACACACACACACACAAACAGAAAGAAAAACACAACATAAAAAAAAAAGCAAACAAACAAAAACAAACCAAAAGAAAAAAATTATTATTTTTAAATAACATGTTTGAAAAGTTTTTTGCGTCGATATTGTTACACAAATGTTTGCGGAGACACAGAGTACGTTTGGAAAGGTCCTACTTAGTTGAATCAACGTTTCTTGCTTTTAAGGCTTTACATTATTTTTGAAACATTGTCTTTTTTTTTTTTTTTTTGTATTGTTTTGTTGTTTTTTTTTTTGGTTTATATTCCAACAAGAATTTACTTTCTTATCTTACAAATTACAGACGTTACTCCATAAGAGAAGATTATAACATCGTTACCCATTTCACGTCCTGCATGTTAGTCAATGACTTAAACTCTACCAAGCCGTTTGTTTTCCTGGCTGACTCACGCAACCCGTTCCATGCTCTAATGGCACTAGCGAAGTAGGAACATTATTACGGCAATAAAACTACACTATATTTTGTCACCTGAAAATTGAATAGGCAGGTTTCGCGCCTATCCACCTCGTTGTCAAGACATCGCGTCCCACATTTTCAGAAACGCTGTCGTAAAGTGTCGTCTGCTCCTGCAAGAGACCTATCACATGACACGTCTAATTATAGACAAGATCTAAAAATAACCATTACGCGGAAAATTAAAAATATCTAGATCTACATTATTTTCTGACAAGGCCTGCCATCTACAGCGATCTTTTTAAAAGCTTTTTTATTATATAAATGTATTACTATAAATTAAAATGAATTAAATGTATTAAGACTTACACAGACTCTTTTTGGTGTATTTTTTTTATAGCTTATATTAACTCAGTCTGTCTGTGTAGTATGACTATTGAACACGTTATTTCTCCCAGCACCCATTTTCGGATCGAGCTGAAAAATTGCACATCTACTCATTCATTTTAACAAAATACGAATCAATAAAAAACAAAACAACTAATAATGACTGAAAAAAAACATGCCGCTATCTCCTCCTGGTCGAGTCGTATGAGCTTCGGACTGTAGTAATGATGGTATGGAGATCGATCCCCCCACGCATTATTCTCGTCGTTCATGAGAATCAGATTAGTAAAGTAAATTAAAAAAGTAAAGTTCCTCCTTTCAGACCTTGCCAAGTCTGGGCCAGATGATGTTAAGGTCATCTGTTTCTTTATGCAGGGTGTCATGTGGCCAGCACAACGACCAACTGCCTTTACTTTCACAAACTAATGTCAGGTACCTATTAGAACTGAGTGGACTAAAAATCCCGCATTTTTAAATTGCAGTCTACACCGAGATTCGAACCCAGGACCCCACGTTCTAAAGCCAGGCGCTTAACCACTCAGCCACCACACCCCAATTTGGATGTAGTAATGTTCATATATTGTTCATTTCTGAACGTCCACAAGCTGTAAAACCAACAAAAAGATAAATCCCAAGTTCCCAAGGCAGATCTACTGAGCTTAAAGTTCAATAACTTGCCACAAACACACTGATAGGTTAGATTTAGATCTGCACAAGAAAAAAAAAAGTTCTTAAAAATAAAACAAATAAAAAGACTTCATTCATGTTTAGATTCTGCAATGAAACCCCGAACAAAACCCTTGAACATAATGGCTTGCTTCGTCTTCTACAGAGTCCATTCAATGTTTTATGAACTTATAAATGAACAAAGTTGTATTTACTCTCCCTCACTCCTCTCTCTCACTCTCTCTCTCTGTCTCTCTCGCTCCCTCTCCAAGTCTTTATCTTCTATTTCTGTCAGCATGAGGATTTGTGGCTCCGAAATTCATCATTTATTAACAAAGTCATTTAAATGCTTTTAAAAACCAACAAAATAAAAGTTTGATTTTTTTTTATTTAATTCAAAAGAAAAATATTAGCCGCCAACTGTGCATTTTTTTCGTTAGATATTTTTATTTTGCATGTTGTTTTATAAACACTATTAGATCTTGTTGTTTTTTTTTCTTCATTTGTTTGATGTTGGCTGCTCTGTTGGTTTTGAGATTTTAATAAGAAAAGTAAACATTATGTTTCCAAAATTAAACTAATTCCCTTTAGTAAATAAATAAAGTGTTTTGTTTTTATAGTAAGAAGACCATGGTGTGGGGGGGGAACATTGTAGTTTGACCTAGATTTCATTCCAAAAAATGCCTTATTTTTTTCACTGTGCTAAATTAGTAACTTTTAATGTCGGTAGTTTGGAACTGCTTCTAACACTCTTTTTTTCCTAATTAACGATATCATCGTTGATTAAATTAAATTAATTTTCGGTTTTATAAAATCTAATTTGTGTTGCATAAAAAGAGCATGCATTGTCTTAAAAATTCTAAACCAAAAGTAACGTTTTCGGATTACAAACAAAAATGCAATGGAAGTTTAATCGTAACAGGGTAGAATGAAAACATGTGAAAAAATGAACAATTCTGTCAGAACGTGGAAAAAAAAATTACGGAGATAAAGAGTTAAATGTTGATAACACCAGTCGCGAGAAAAAGGTTAACGTTATTTGTTTAACGGTTGAAGCGAATTTCAAAATTAAAACAGCTTAGTTGGCAGGCAATTCATGTTTTCATAACATAAGCTTGTCTTCCATGTGTGGACAATTTTGATGCCAACTTTTGTAGAGCTATTTCCTGGAAATTCATTTAGATTAAATATGGAAACGTTAAATAAAAGTAAAGTTCCCCTTTTAGACGTTGCGGTCATCTGATTTTGTGGCCTACGGTTAACGAGGGTGTCATGTGGCCAGCACATCTACCAACCGCCTTTACTTATCCCCATTTAATGTCAGGTACCCAGGGGTGGACTGGGTATCAAAACCGGCCCAGGCATTTCTATACCCTCCGGCCCATAAATTGTATATTAAATGATGGAGAACCAGTCCTAGGTCTACCTGTCCTCAAAAACATTATGATAGTGTCAGTGACAAACAAACTTCCACCCGATATTAATACGTATTCCAGAAAGACGTCAAGCATCAGGACAAAAATATTGCGCAATCATAGTAATACTTAATTACCAAATTGTACTACAAATTTAGCTAACTAAGGGACAGGTACGCCATTAATTATTGTATTCTATTGTATTGTTTCTAATTTACATAAAACTAGTAAGCTGTTTTGCAACTGATTTTTGGCTGCGGCCCCTCAGGATATAGTAAGTTTTTATGCGGCCCATACACCTTAACGAGTTTGACATGCCTGGTGTACAATAATATCATACATGCATAAACAATGAAATGACGTCATTCATGAGACACACTACTGTCTCGTATCTAAACAAAATATGTCTTTAAAAAAACATACAGGAGAGGATAAGAGACTAGGTAGACCTATACCAGTATACCATTTACATCAACCAACTTAGTACTAACAAATAAATAAAGTCTACTTAGCTCATTATCGAAAAACTCTTCCCACAACAGTGGCACACTCCTCTTGAGTAACACAGCAATAGTACAACAACACAAGTATAAGTTAAACATTATAGAGATTTAGTTCAAACTACACTGGTCAGTTGAAAGACTCAAGAGAGAGTGGCAATTGTAAACAGTTAACAGGGACTTAATAAATAATATAAATATAAATAATAAAGAGGGACTAACTCTAATAATAAAAATAAAGGTAGCCACCCTTATTGTCCCTCATGTAAAAATCCCAGTCTTCAACAAGATTCGAACCCCGGACCCCGGTGCGGAAGTCAGGCGCTTTACCATTCAGCCACCGCGCCTCCTGTTAATGCTAAATGATAACACTTAATGCGCTAGCATAAGATGATTTCATTAAACTAAAACGAATTAAATATGTTTGACGCGACTATTTGATTTGTTTATTTTTTTAGAGCGCTTTTGGCGTAGATAAAAATATTGAAAATTAGAACACTTCGTACAGACCTGTGAAGTGGCGACGAGCTATTGGTCTAAACTGCCCATAAGTTGTGACGTTGCAGATCAGTGTTTAGGTCTTCTATAACGATTGGTCTCGGTTCAACTCGTATCTTCTTAAAAACAGGTTGGGATAAAAAAAAAACTGAACATGGATCTCGAAAACGGCTCTAACAATTTTCCTGTAAATTTGACAGTTGATGCCTATTATTGAGAATAGAATTACTAGCGTGTTGGTCAATAAAAAACAGTTTAGTTTGACCGGAATATTTTTTGAAAGTTTAAAAAGAGATAAATTTAAATTTTGCTAGAGGACTAGAAAATACTTATCTCGACTAGACCTTACGTTGCCAAACATTTAGGAATGTAGAGTTAAATAAATTAATAATCAGAAACATTTTGTGCATGTTCTTCTAGGTCAGGGGTTCTCAACCTGTGGGTCGCGACCCCCTTGGGGGTCGATTGACTATTTGCCAGGGGTCGCTTAAGACCATCGAAAATATGGATTGCTATTGTCTTCTCTTCTGTTGCTGTATGTGTGTGTCGGGGGGGGGGTCGCGGCAGAGTGGGGGATTGTAAAAAGGGGTCGCCGAGCTTAAAAGGTTGAGAACCGCTGTTCTAGGTCTAGGCTAAAAATCTAGACATTCCTTTGACCAGAATTCTTTATCGGAAAGCGAATGTTCTTTTTTACAGAGCTTAAATCAACTCATTCTGTCTGTCTGTCTGATACAACCACATCTGTCAAGATCGATTTCTTTCCCTTGTTTGAGATACCTAACAAAATAATTTATTACCAATAGTTAATAAACCTTTGTTTTTTTTTTTATTGATTCTTGTGGTTCCATGTAAAAAAAAATAATTGTGCAAAGTTTTAGAGTGGGGAAAAATAACGTGTATAAACTTTTTACCAGACGGACAGACAGACAGACAGACAGAGTGACTTGATATAGGTTTTGTAAGAACTATTTCTAATCGATATATTGTTGTAGGTGTAGATCTATTGCAAATTTAATTACATGGCTGATACAATTAACCAGGGGCGTAGCTAGGAATTTTCCATCGTTTTGGGACCCGGGGGGCTTGACCTCTTTGGGGGCCCCTGCATTTTGCGTAATATTTAATTTTTAATGTAAGAAATATTCACTTGGGGGCCCCTCTCAATTGGGGGCCCGGGGGGATTTTCAAATTCTTCCCCCACCATAGCTACGCCATTACAATTATCCTACACTTCGTATAAGCTTTTTTTTTTTTAAGTATTTTTTTGTTTTTGTTTTATGGTTACTTAGTAAAATTACATTTATAGGCTACCTTACCAGCTGTATAGAAGTTCAATTGCACTAGTGACACACCATGACACTATAATGTCAGTTTTTTTTTTTTTTTCATAAGACCAAGTTTTCTATTGGGATTTATTCTGCTAAAAACAATATTTTCTTTTGAAATAATATATGCTACCATACAAATTCCTGACCTTCCAATCTCTAGGGCAGATGGTGTAGAGGTGAACTTTTTCTGTGGTTTACGGTTAAAAAGGGTGTCATGTGGCCAGCACAACGACCCCACCGCCTTTACTTTTCCCCGACTAATATCAGGTACCCATTAGAGCTGGGTGGACTCCGAAAGATCCCGAAAGTAAAATTGCCAGTCTTTATCAGTACTCGACCCGGGACCCCCGGTTCTGAAACAAAGCGGTTTACAACTCAGCCACCGCGCCTCCAATGTCTTTTTAAAGACCAGCCTGATAAGTAACAGGGACGACTAAATCAACACTAGATACACGAAGGACGTCATTATTATCTTTTAAACGAACGTCTGTAATTTATAAGATAAGATAACGTTTTCAAAGATGTTGTTGGTGTTGTAGCCGATGATGTGTCAACGATGACAACCCGACGCGAAGGCAGTCTCTGTCTCTGTGTCTGTCTAGTGAGCGATATTTTGAAGTATCTTCATCAACACAATGGTTGTCAGTGATCGGCGTTTCCCGCAGCCTTCAAGTCAGGGTTTCTCAGCCTGTGGGTCGCGACCCCCTTGGGGTCGAATGACTTCTTCTTCTTATATAATACAGACGTTACTTCAAAAAAGAAGATGATTACGTCCTACGCGTCATGCATTTAGTCATGCATATTAACCAATGACTTAAATTCTGTCAAGTCACTGGTTTTCCTGGCGATGACGATTTGCCAGGGTCGCCTAAGGACCTAAGACTGTCGAAAAACAGTATTGTGACTATTCATTTGACCACTGCTCCACCATGTTTTTCCATTTGTCACACAAATATGAAAGTGACTTTGTAAAATAAAAAAATGCTGGTCAAATTTTATAACACAAAATATAACAAGAATATAACCAAATATTTTTTCGTGCTTTGGCAATGCATATCAGATATTTACATTGTAATTACGATTTCTTAAGTTTGTGAACGAAAATAATTTTCCCCGGGGAGGGGGAGGGGTCGCCGCATATTGGGGAATAGGAAAAAAAGGGGTAGCCGAGCTTAAAAGGTTGAGGACCGCTACTCCAAGTGAGCGCGGCGACTATTTGAAGCCGTGAGTCGACTCGTTGGGTATTTTTATTTTATATTCAGGGATCATCCCCCCTTGACGCCCAGACCCTGTCAACTTAACCTCGTGCCAAGTTGTCGCGCCGACTTTGACTTCCGGCCGACTTTCACTTCTATATTTAGATCAAGGGAGAGAAAAACAATCGCAGGAGATAAAGGGACGCAATGCAAACTTTGAGCTGAAACAGACACATGTAACAGAAACTTGATTCATTCAATTCAGTTACTTTTATTCAAATGACAAAATACATTTTACGTGAAGAGGCAATGGTATATTAACTCTTTCTCTCCGTAATTGGATGGCTGCCTGGTCGTGCGGTTTGCGCGCTGGACTGTCGTTCGGATTTATCGACGGTCGAGGGTTCAAACCCTGCCCGCTCCCATCCCCCGTCGTCCTGCGGGAGGTTTGGACTAGGAAGTAAACTATCTTCAACTCTGAAGAAACATCCGAAATATGTAAAACATTTTACAAACATTTTTAATTATTTACCACATTCTATTGGAATCAACGTTGGTATCGTCTGTTAGGAGAGAAGGAGTTAAAAGGGCCATCTTCCTTAGTGCTAATAGAGTGTATCATGAGTTTCATATATCAGCGTTAATGGTCGATCGTATGTTTGTATCTACGGGCAGTAATGTATCCTACACCAACTTTGGCGTAATCTTGAATCTTAAAAAGCTTGAAAAAAACTTGAACAAACTTCCAATCATCTTACAGAAAACTTATTTAACAATCTATGAGATAGATCCAGTAGTAAGATAATGAAATGATATTTAAACAAAATCTAACTTGCAGCAAATAAACGTCTCTCGTGTTTGATTCGTTTGATTCGTTTGATTCGTCTGATTCGTCTGATTCGTTTGATTCGTCTGGTTCGTTTGATTCGTCTGATTCAAATGATTCGTTTGATTCGTCTGATTCGTTTGATTCGTCTGGTTCGTTTGATTCGTCTGATTCAAATGATTCGTTTGATTCGTCTGATTCGTTTGATTCGTCTGGTTCGTTTGATTCGTCTGATTCCTTTGATTCGTCTGATTCGTTTGATTCGTCTGATTCGTTTGATTCGTTTGATTCCTTTGATTCGTTTGATTCGTCTAATTCGTTTGATTCGTCTGATTCGTCTGGTTCATCTGATTCGTTTGATTCGTCTAATTCGTTTGATTCGTCTGATTCGTATGTTTCGTTTGATTATTCTGATTCGTCCGATTCGCCTGGTTCGTTTCATTCGTCTGATTCCTTTGATTCGTTTGATTCGTCTAATTCGTTTGATTCGTCTGATTCGTCTGATCGTCTGATTCGTCTGATTCGTTTGATTCGTCTGGTTCGTTTGATTCGTTTGATTCGTCTGGTTCGTTTGATTCGTCTGATTTGTCTAATTCATTCGATTTGTCTGATTCGTCTGTTTCGTCTGATTCGTTTGATTCGTCTGATTTGTCTGGTTCGTTTGATTCGTCTGATTCGTCTGATTCGTCTGGTTTGTTTGATTCGTCTGGTTCGTCTGATTCGTTTGATTCGTCTGATTTGTCTGGTTCGTTTGATTCGTCTGATTCGTATGTTTCGTTTGATTCGTCTGATTCGTCTGGTTCGTTTATTTCGTCTGATTTGTTTGATTCGTCTGATTCGTCTGGTTCGTTTGATTCGTCTGATTCGTCTGGTTCGTCTGATTCCTTTGATTCGTTTGATTCGTCAAATTCGTTTGATTCGGCTGATTCGTTTCATTCGTCTGATTCCTTTGATTCGTTTGATTCGTCTAATTCGTTTGATTCGTCTGATTCGTATGTTTCGTTTGATTATTCTGGTTCGTCCGATTCGCCTGATTCGTTTGATTCGTCTGGTTCGTTTGATTCGTCTGATTCGTCTGGTTCGTCTGATTCGTTTGATTCATCTGATTCGTTTGATTCGTCTGATTCGTTTGATTCGTCTGGTTCGTTTCATTCGTCTGATTCCTTTGATTCGTTTCATTCGTCTAATTCGTTTGATTCGTCTGATTCGTATGTTTCGTTTGATTATTCTGGTTCGTCCGATTCGCCTGGTTCGTTTCATTCGTCTGATTCCTTTGATTCGTTTGATTCGTCTAATTCGTTTAATTCGTCTGATTCGTCTGGTCGTCTGATTCGTCTGATTCGTTTGATTCGTCTGGTTCGTTTGATTCGTCTGATTCGTCTGGTTCGTTTGATTCGTCTGTTCGTTTGATTCGTCTGATTCGTTTGATTCGTCTGATTCGTCTGGTTCGTTTGATTCGTCTGGTTCGTTTGATTCGTCTCGTTCGTCTGATTCATTCGATTTGTCTGATTTATCTGTTTCGTCTGATTCGTTTGATTCGTCTGATTTGTCTGGTTGTTTGATTCGTCTGATTCGTCTGATTCGTCTGATTCGTCTGGTTCGTCTGATTCGTTTGATTCGTCTGATTTGTCTGGTTCGTTTGATTCGTCTGATTCGTATGTTTCGTTTGATTCGTTTGATTCGTCTGATTCGTCTGGTTCGTTTATTTCGTCTGATTTGTTTGATTCGTCTGGTTCGTCTGATTCGTCTGGTTCGTTTGATTCGTTTGATTCGTCTGGTTCGTCTGATTCCTTTGATTCGTTTGATTCGTCTAATTCGTTTGATTCGTCTGATTCGTTTCATTCTTCTGATTCCTTCGATTCGTTTGATTCGTCTAATTCGTTTGATTCGTCTGATTCGTATGTTTCGTTTGATTATTCTGGTTCATCCGATTCGCCTGGTTCTTTTCATTCGTCTGATTCCTTTGATTCGTTTGATTCGTCTAATTCGTTTGATTTGTCTGATTCGTCTGGTCGTCTGATTCGTCTGATTCGTTTGATTCGTCTGGTTTGTTTGATTCGTCTGATTCGTCTGGTTCGTTTGATTCGTCTGATTAGTTTGATTCGTCTGATTCGTTTGATTCGTCTGATTCGTCTGGTTCGTTTGATTCGTCTGGTTCGTTTGATTCGTCTCGTTCGTCTGATTCATTCGATTCGTCTGTTTCGTCTGATTCGTTTGATTCGTCTGATTTGTCTGGTTCGTTTGATTCGTCTGATTCGTCTGATTCGTCTGGTTCGTCTGATTCGTTTGATTCGTCTGATTTGTCTGGTTCGTTTGATTCGTCTGATTCGTATGTTTCGTTTGATTCGTTTGATTCGTCTGATTTGTCTGGTTCGTTTATTTCGTCTGATTTGTTTGATTCGTCTGGTTCGTCTGATTCGTCTGGTTCGTTTGATTCGTCTGGTTCGTTTGATTCGTCTGATTCGTTTGATTCGTCTGATTCGTCTGATTCGTCAGGTTCGTTTGATTTGTCTGGTTCGTCTGATTTGTCTGATTCGTCTGCTCCTAAAAAATTCTTTTAACTCTCACCCACCTGACTTCTCAACATAAATTATGATAGCCAGCCCGTGGTTTCATCATTCCACACCACCAACGCTCCTCTTCTTCGCTTCCTTAGAAACACACAGGGAATCAGCCAGGAAGACTAATGACTTAGCAGGGTTAGGTCTCTGATTAATATGCATCATTAAATTAACTCATGTCAATCTGTAACACTTGACTAATTTTTTTTTTTGAAGGAACGTCTGTAATTTATAAGATAAGATAAACACTTATCGTTGATGCTTTGAGTTAACGTTATGGTTATTTTAACCAAAATCATCGATAGTAACCACATTACCTGTATTTAGTTAAAATATATTAAAGAGCTTTTTTGCTACAAAGCTACTATTAACCCTTTCTCTCCGGAATTATTTTCCACGCTCCGATGGAATTATTCATTTTGTTCATTTGTGTTTCACTACCCTGTTATGATTCAACTTTTTTTTTATAGGAAATGTTATATTAGGTATATAAATATAGAAGAACGCATACTCTTTTTAAATAACACAAATTAAGGTTTATAAAACCAAAAATTAATTTCATTGAATTGGATGAAGTCAGCGTTGGTATCGTCAGCTAGGAGAGAAAGAGTTAACTCACTGGCTGTCTGGTACAAATCTTGCACAGGTTATCTCTCTCACTTCCCGTTCTGGGGTCGAGTTGAAACTTTGCCTAATTTTTTTAAATTGTCGTTGACAACACATGAATCAATAGAAAAATTAACTAATTAGTTAATTAATTAATTTGCTTTATATAGAATAAGGGAGATGAATCTTATAATATTGAGAACTGCGACAGTAATTGTACAGTTCTTTCCCTTAGCTATAAGGGTATTTACTCTATTAATATACAGTACAAACATACATTCTGTATGTTGGAAGACAGGATTGCGTTTTTGTTATTTTAAAACAGGTATAGCAAGTTACAAGACGAAGAGCAAGGAAAATTATTCCCCTTGACAGGGGTGTTTGTATTTTGGTGTGTTATGAGTTGGTGTGTAAATCAAATTCACTCTTGTATCCGTCGGATAGTCTTCGCGTTTCTTATTGTATCATTCGTATCAAGCTCGAGATTTATTTTTATTATCAAGACGAAAGTAAACGAGAAAGCGATGAGATGATCATACATTCAGTTGTATTGGGTATTATGTTTGCTGGCCGAGGGATAAAGCAATCGGCTTCTAAGCCAAGGAGTCTTGGGTTCGAACCTCCGTAAAGACAGAGGTTTTGAATGTCGAGATTTCTAGGACGACCCTGAGTCCAGGTTTCACTATTTCCTCTTCAGCTTCTACTCTCTAGTTTCGAGCCCGTTAAGAAATATGCAGCATTGATATGCAGTGTCTGTAAGCAGTGCTGGCTGAGCGGGTAAAGCGCTTGGCTTTGAAACCCAGGGCGTCCTGAGTTCGACTCTCCGTGAAGACTGGAATTTCGAATTTCTAGATTTTCAGGACGCCCATGAATCCACCCAACTCTATTGGGCACCCGACATCCGTTGGGGAAAGTGAAGGCTTTCGATCGTTGCGGTGGCCACATGACACCCTCGTTCATCGTCGGCCACAGAATTTTATTATCTTCACATCATCTGTCATCAGGGCCAGCCTTAGGCCGCTGCAACCTATGCGGCCGCAGTGGGACTCGCACTTTCATAGGTGTACATTATTAAATTAAACCACTATAACTTATATAATAACAGGGTTTCCGCGGCCTCCTGATTTTTCAGGGCCTCCTGGAAATCTCCTGAAATTACAAAATAAACGAAAAAGTCTTGTAAATCTTCTGAAATTATTAAAATCTCATGAATACTCATAAAAATCTGAAAAAAATAATAAGTTAAAATGGTTTAATTTAATAATTTACACCTAGAATTCGCATCGCGCGGGGCCTATAAAAGTGCGGGGCCCACTGTGGCCCTGCAAATACTATTACAAATACGATTACAAATACGATTACAAATATATAACATCTTGCCTAATCCTTGAAAACTCAATCCACCTAATACTAAACCTTAATAAAGATTGCCATCATGGTAAACCGTTATAAAAAAATGTTGGAAATGGTCAAAATAAAAAAAAATTAAAAAAAAAAAAAAAAGAAAACCGACTTGTTGTAGTATCGGACGGACGTTGATTGCTTCTTGTCAGAGCAAAGACCACTTGAGGGTCTCCCGGAAGTGAGCACACCAGTTTCAAACTCGGCGCAGACATGGGCGTGGGCAGTGGGGTTTATTTCTGGCCGTAGTCAGGTCGTGATTGAGGTCAAGACTGTGGTCAAGATTGCAATCACCATTGTGCTCACTGGAAGAGGTGGAATCGACCAGTAGTTGGTTAGTGTGTGTGTGTGTTAAAGTCACTTGGACCTTTACTTTCAAAGTTAAGGCCTTAGGCTATTTTGAAATAACAAACAACTGACCAGCTCGAAGATAAATGACACATCATCAGGAAATGTATCAGTGGACACGATTGAAAGGACTACAATGAATTTAGTTTCTTTGTAAAATGTTTTACATGTTTCGGATGTTCCTTCAGAGTTGAAGATAGTTTACATCCTAGTCCAAACCTCCCGCAGGACGACGGGGGATGGGAGCGGGCAGGGTATGAACCCGGGACCATCGATAACCCCAAACGACAATCCAGCGCTAAAACTGTGTACAAAAGAACCAATTTTTATCTTTAACATGATAATATTTGGAAGAAATTATTACGGTCAAATCAGGGTTTTCACTTTGTACACTTTTCACAAAGAAATTTATAAACTGTCAAATTTTCTGGGAAATTCATTAGAGCTGTTTATAAAGTCTGTGACCACCCATCCCTGAAGAGTTAGCAAGCTAATGACAGGAGTTGTAATCAAAATATCCTTATATATATATTTTTTTTAACTTTTGATTTTAACAATATGTTTTTTTTTAGTTTAGATTGTTAGTAAGTTGCATTGAATTTTTGGAATTTTTTGAATTTTGGATAGCTGCCTGGTCGTGCGGTTTGCGCGCTGGACTGTCGTTCAGATTTATCGATGGTCCCGGGTTCAAACCCTGCCCGCTCACATCCCCCGTCGTCCTGCGGGAGGTTTGGACTAGGAAGTAATTATCTTCAACTCTGAAGGAACATCCGAAACATGTACAATATCTTTGCAATTTTTTGACACTTTTATTACAGAAAAAGACATATAGCCTGATAATGAAATAAAGCCATACTTTATACATTCAAGACTGCTTGTATGTTGGTTTACTAAACCCAGTGATTAGAAATGCAGAATCGTATTGTTACTATCACTTCCTACTCAGGCCTTCTGTAAACACTGCTAAACACAACACAACACATCAAGAACTTGACAACAAGGCTCCAAATAATCTGGTACTTTAATAATGGTCTAATAAAACAGCCAATATGACACAATTGGCAACACAATCAACTGCTAAAACGTTAGACTGTATATCACTGTACTAAACTCATAAACTCTACTGTCTCTTCCTGGACTCGTACGTTTCACTGGAGGACTGCACCAGGACCGACTTCATGACCGACTAACAGTCCCGGTCTCCGGTCTTGAACTGCCGCTTTCTTGCATACTGTGTCTCTGGTCCACGCCGCTTTCGATCACATGACCATAACATTGGTCATATTTGCGTGTAATCGTAGTACTGTCCCTTGTCCGTCGCCTGAGTTCACGCGTGTCTGCTGAACCTTCAGTTAACCCTTTCGCTCCGCCAATAGGGTCATAACAGTATTAACTGTCTCATTCCGAAAACAATCATTATAGTAGGTCTTAACACTGACCTGCAACGTCACAACCTGTGGGCTGTAGAGACCAATACAGACGTGGCCAAGAGCTATTGATCTTCATTACCCACAGGTTGTGACGTGGCAGGCAAAATATATGAAGATGTTCATAATAATACAGACTGCGAACGATTATTAATAGTAAATAAAAAAACTAGAAAAAACATCAAGAATATCTCGCACTTATAGACCGTTCACACACATTAAGTCTGTAAAGAGATGTTTGCTTATGACTGGCTAGACATCTTAATACTATCACATTTATGAAACTCGACTATGAATTGTCTCCCTTGTGAGTCCATACCAATTACGTAGGTGGCGCCGTGAGCCCAAGTGCCTGTCGCTGGCTCGGTTTAAATGTAAAACCTATGTCATTATTGTGCAAACTAAATACAGGCGTCTCGTGCAAGCCGCTGTTTCCACGTCTTGTTCTCGGGTGACCTCAGCGCTCCCCCGCTTCCCCTACCATTCTCTGACCTGCCTGCATTCATCTTATTTGATAATTGAATCATCTCTGACCTGCAGCCCCAAAAAATAACACTTTAATAAGCAGGGTTTTTTTTATGTTCAGTTTTGCTTTGGGGGGGGGGGGGTGGGGGTGGAGGACAACAGCATACAAGAACTCTATTTCTAACTAAATTAGACTAATGCCCTCATTGGTCACAGCCACATTCTTGTATGGTTGCGAATCTTGAACACCAACTGTAGAACTAGAGAAGAGGATACTATTAATTGAGATGCTACCGAAAGATCCTCGGTATCACATAAAAACAGCCGCGCCACAAAGGGAGAGATTAGATACAGGATCACAATAGCTGTTGGGTCCCATTTTGGAAACACTATGGCTGACTACGCCATGTTTTTTTTCTTAGTTTTCTTGACCTTTACCTTTACCTATTCCTTGGACCGTTAAGGCACCACACTCTCTCGCTCATCCTCTCTCTCACACACACACACATACACCTTTTCTACTCAATCTTTCGTTCTTATTCGCATTCGCTCTCTCTTTCCTCACTTTGACCTTTACCTTTACCTATTCCTTGGACCGTTAAGGCACCACACTCTCTCGCTCATCCTCTCTCTCACACACACACACATACACCTTTTCTACTCAATCTTTCGTTCTTATTCGTATTCGCTCTCTCTTTCCTCACTCATCCCCCCCCCTCTCTCTCTCTCTCTCTCTCTCTCTCACACACACACCTTTTCTACTCAATCTTTCGTTCTTATTCGCATTCGCTCTCTCTTTCCTCACTCATCCCCCTCTCTCTCTCTCTCTCTCTCTCTCTCTCTCTCTCACACACACACACACCTTTTCTACTCAATCTTTCGTTCTTATTCGCATTCGCTCTCTCTTTCCTCACTCATCCTCTCTCTCTCTCTCTCTCACACACACACACACACCTTTTCTACTCAATCTTTCGTTCTTATTCACATTCGCTCTGTCTTTCCTCACTCTTCCTCTCTCTCACTCCCTCTCACACACACATACCTTTTCTACACAATCTTTCGTTCTTATTCGCATTCGCTCTGTCTTTCCTCACTCTTCCTCTCTCTCACTCCCTCTCACACACACATACCTTTTCTACACAATCTTTCGTTCTTATTCGCATTCGCTCTCTCTTTCCTCACTCTTCCTCTCTCTTATTCTTTTTCTCTTTCTCCCTTTCCCTATATATGTTTCAACATTTGAATGACACCCCAAATAATTTGATACTAATAAAATATGTCACATCATTATTTCAGCCGTTCTGCTCATCAATGCATCAGTCTCACCCCCCCCCCTTTTTTTTTTCCTTACCACCCCCCCATCCACATTTTTTGGGGTCTAGAAACGAATACGATACTGGTAATTTCACACCCTGCAGCCGATTCAGTTTTTCTTTGCGCATTATACCTTGCAGCAGGCTGACGAGTAGGAGGGACTCTCAAGGGCGATAACCTCGCAAAATCGTAAGCATTAAACAAAGGGCACATATCTCCAGCAACCGAAGGGACAGGAAAACGTGCACGGAATACTTGTCTCAATGTAGATGGTGAGAACAGCTATAAATAGAACGAGGGGAGACAACATGCTTTTTATTTATTAAAATAAAAGTAAGAAAAGGTAAGGATATTAAGTGAATATAGACATTGGGTTACATTGACATTCACACATACAGGCATATATACCTACATACATACATACATTCATATACATACATATATTCATACGTATATACATGTATTATCTATGCGCCTGGTGCAGGGGTTCTCACCCTGTGGATCGCGACCCGTTTGGGGTCGATTGACCATTTGCCAGGGGGTCGCCTAAGACCATCGAAAATATGAATTGCTATAGTCTACCCTACAATTCTGTATTTGTTTATGTGGGGGGGGGGGGTCGCGGCAGAGTGGGGGATTGTAAAAAGGGGTCGCCGAGCTTAAAAGGTTGAGAACCGCTGACCTAGTGTCTATTCCCTTCATTTAGACCAAAATTCCAAACTATAATTTTTATCTACGGGCTATTGAATTTATAATATCTGTAACGTAATTTCATCTCTGATTCTAAGTATTTAGCGGAACACTTTGCTTATTTTTTAGAAAGATTAATTCACGTGGTGGCCTACAAGCTAATTATTCCAGTAGTTCGTGGAACACTAGGGTTACGCGGAACACTGGGGAACACTGATCTATTGCCTTACGACTACGAGTCTGTGTGGTTCAAAATGTCACGGAAGACAACAGCAAAACAAAAAAAAATCACCTGGCGCACAATTTGAGAACCTGTGTTCAGTGTCATTGTGAGCGTTAGTGCAGAGAGATAGGTTCATTAAAATCTTTGAGTCTAATCTAAACTTAGGTCATTTTTTAATTATATGTGTGTTTTTTCACCATCGAAAAAAAATGTAATGACGTCTAAATTAAGGACTAGACATTGATCAGAGAAATCGAGTCCAGATTAATTCCCAGATAATTGTCTGAGCTAACGACTTGCTGAGCTCGTAATGAAATCCATCGGAATACGAAAGGCCTTGACGAGGTTCAACCGATTTAGCTGTTTACATACATATCAATGTTGTTTGCGGGGCTCCATTGCAAGGTGAAAATCTGAGTTTTCTTTAATCAGCATCAGTGCTCGTAGTCTGTATTTCATCATCGTATTTACAGCTTTACACTTAGACAAAAAAAGAAGAAGAAAGTTAAAAGTCTTGAATAGTTACGTTTGGCTTCAATGTTAACTCTTTCTCTCCGTAATTATTTACCACATTCTTGTGGAATCAACGCTGGTATCGTCAGTTAGGAGAGAAATAGAGAAATAATCTTTATTATTGATCCACCATCTCACATCTTACGTTATGAATGGCAATGTTTTCGATTCCCAAGATTATAGGGGGCCATGCTAATCCAGAACATCGTAGGGCACAGAAACAGACGAACTTGACATCATCTGCCCTATGTCAGGGTTCACTTTATGTTTGTCTGGACTTGGTTCCTGTGGCTCGATAGGGGGTTTCTGTGGGTCGATAGGGGGTTTCTGTGGGTCGATAGGGGGTTTCTGTGGCTCGATAGGGGGTTTCTGTGGGTCGATAGGGGGTTTCTGTGGCTCGATAGGGGGTTTCTGTGGCTCGATAGGGGGTTTCTTGGCTTGATAATGGTTATATAATTAGGAACAATTACTACTAGATATAGGTAACTCCAACTCCAGAACTCCAAGAATATAAAAATGATACTTTTATACTTAATAATCCAAATAGAACACAAATAATGACATCAATGTATATTTAATACACACAACACCAGTCCTGGAACATAATACAACTGACTACCAATGTCACTCTATCAACCAACGGAAACTCACATGCATAAACATTAAGTGTTCACATTCATGCCTGGGGAAAAATAAAAAAGGGATATAAATCTTTCATACTTAAATAGTACAAAGAAATAACACAATCAATCTCACCATACCTGCCCCTGACATCCTATAGACCACAAGGTACAAGGCACACTCATACAAATCCATACACATACACGCGCAACCATACAAGCACACAAAATATATGCAACCACACATGACCACAAAGTACCACATACAACTCACTTTTACACAGACACTGGCGAACACATGCCGACAAACACAGCTTCGGACAAGGTTTTTTAACAGATTTCCGACACTCACAGCTTCATACAATTCTTATTGAACAAATTCAGCCAAAAACAGCTTCATACAAACCTTATTGAACAAATTCAGACAAAAACAGCTTCATATAAACCTTATTGGAACAAATTCAAACAAAAACAGCTTCACACAAACCTTAGTGAACAAATTCAAACAAAAACAGCTTCATATAAACCTTATTGAACAAATTCAAACAAAAACAGCTTCATACAAACCTCATTGAACAAATTCAGACAAAAAAAGCTTATACAAACCTTATTGGAACAAATTCAGACAAAAACAGCTCCATACAAACCTTATTGAACAAATTCAGCCAAAAACAGCTTCATACAAACCTTATTGAACAAATTCCGACACACACAGCTCCATACAAACCTTATTGAACAAATTCAGCCTAAAACAGCTTCATACAAACCTTTTTGAACAAATTCCGACACACACAGCTTCATACAAACCTTATTGAACAAATTCAGACAAAAACAGCTACATATAAACCTTATTGGAACAAATTCAGACAAAAACAGCTTCACACAAACCTTATTGAACAAATTCAGACAAAAACAGCTTCATACAAACCTTATTGAACAAATTCAGACAAAAACAGCTTCATATAAACCTTATTGGAACAAATTCAAACAAAAACAGCTTCACACAAACCTTAGTGAACAAATTCAAACAAAAACAGCTTCATATAAACCTTATTGAACAAATTCAAACAAAAACAGCTTCATACAAACCTCATTGAACAAATTCAGACAAAAAAAGCTTATACAAACCTTATTGGAACAAATTCAGACAAAAACAGCTTCATACAAACCTTATTGAACAAATTCAGACAAAAACAGCTTCAGATAAACCTCATTGAACAAATTCAAACAAAAACAGCTTCACACAAACCTTATTGAGCAAATTCAGACAAAAACAGCTTCACACAAACCTCATTGAAGTTAGCCTTGTTGTTTTGACGTTTGTTCTTGTTTCTTATTGCAATGTATTTTGTCAACATCGACGCTATTAAAACTTTGTTGTTTTTTTATTGTAAGGCCTTCGTGTTTGTTTGCTAGTGATAATTGAATTCCTTTCACGATTGTTCTGAGGAAATACAGTTTGCATTCAAGATATTTCGCAACACAGAGGCGAAGAGAGTCTTCATTCATTTAGCTTACCCAGCACATCCATTAAAAGGGGAGCTAGACAATGGCAGCACAACAGACGACCGATAGAGCATTTTGGTTCGAGATTTTATTTTCATAGAAATAGAATAGAGAGTAAAAGAATCATTTGAAAGAGTAGACTAATTACCGCAAAGCATATTTTTTTGAAAAAAGTTAAACAAAGAAATTTGGAATATTGTTTTTGCAAATGACAACTTTATAAATAATTCGAATACAATACACAGCTACAGTCACAACCATTTTGGGATCCTGATTTCTGATCCTGTTCTTACTGTTAATCAAGCTAAATATTCGTGCTTCAAATTTTTCCCTTTTGTTTCTATGTTATCTTATCTTATCTTATCTTATATAAAATACAGACATTACTTCAGAAAAAAAGAAGATGATTACGTCCTATGTGTATCCCTAGGTCAATCTAGTCATGTATGTTAATCAATGACTTAAATTCTGCCAAGTCATTGATTTTCCTGCCTGACTCAGTTTTTTTAATCAAACAAAGCATTAGGGTTTATTAAAAGAGATTTCTACTAATACAAAAAGAACATAAAACTAAAATGCTATTTAACCTTGGTTAGGCCAGGAATAGAATATGCACCCTCTGTTTTGGACACCTTAACTAAAGAAAATATTAAGAAACTGGAACAGACACAAAATAGAACCCATATCTTCATAACAAAAGAATATTCACATCTGACTACAGTAACACCTTTAGTAATGTCACCAAATTTAGTGAGCCTTCAGTATAGAAGACTTAAAAGTAAAGTAGCAATTATACATAAAACCCTTAACCATAATTTTCAAATACAAAAACAAAACCTAATGACATATTTAGAAAGACACAAAGATAAAGGCACATCCCTAGTACCATATACTAGAACAAATTTGTACAAATGTTCCTCTTCCCTTGTGCTATTAGAGTATGGAATGGGTTGCCTGAGCTAGCAAGGAAAAAAAAAGGACTTAGCAGAATTTAAGTCGTTGGTTAACATGCATGACTAGATGCATGACGCGTAGGACGTAATCATATTCTTTCTTGAAATAACGTCTGTATTTTATAAGATAAGAGACCACCGAGCGTAAGTCCAGCGCAAATATCACAATACCATGCAGCCATTCTTTAATATATCTAAATGGTAGGTTGAGTATTCCCTCTTTTTAAATTATTTAAATGCTAATTTTAAAAAAAAGGTACAATAGGTTTATATATCAAAGCGGAAGAATTGTATTTGCATTATGCGGAAGAATCTTCTGCAGTGAATGGCGGAAGAAAACATTGCTACAATCTGCTCGCTGCTCGCCGAACCCCAGCCGACAAGGGCCGCTAATAGGGACGGCGGGAAGCGGCGCGGAGTGATACCACTCTAGCTATTAACCCGGATGTGACGGTGGGCGAAGTATTGAGTGCCTCCGCCGTGAATTGTTTTTAGCAGGCAGTATTCATCTTTTGGACTATAAAAAAAAAAGGGACTCCACTCAATTCGTAAATTAGATAATCTAGTTTCTTTTAGGTCTTGTAGGAAGAATTGACTGGAGGAAGAGATTAGAAGAAGAAAAAAAAAACTAGATTCGTAAAGTTTAGAGAAGTAGATGAAACAGAATTTAAAAAAATACATTAAAAAAAGCAAAAAATTATTCAACTATTTAGAATACTAGAAAAAAAGTTTGTCCTGACGTCTGGAGGGGATTACTTACATTCAAGGAGCGCATACAAATTCATACAAAGTGACAACAATTCTGCAAAATGAAATTCGGATTTCCTTCTACCATGAATCGGATTTAAAACAAAAATTCACTATACGGCTACACGGCTACAGCTGCTGTTGAGTGAAAAGGAACTATGCGCCCATTAACCGTTGTCATAGAAATATCCATTATTGTTAGTCTATAGTTTTAATGAGCAAATATTTAATACTTTCTTATAAGTATCCTTTTAATTCGTTTTGTGTGAAGAAAAAAAAACAAAATCAAAATCTCATTCTAAGAAAGATAAATATTATATAAAAGGTAATTTTAGTAGATATATTGTTATTGTCTACATTGTACTAATTCGAAATAAGCCTTTTAGTGAACTGACTACATTTCGCAACGCTTCTACGGGCAAAGAAATTTCCGTAAAAAAAAATTTCCAGAGATAATTTCTAGATGCTTGGAGATTTAAACCCAGGCTACGAGCATGAATCACTTCAGGACTAGCTCTTCAAAGTTGTCTAGAGAAGTCAAAAGCACGTGACCTGATTTGACCACTGGCTATTGACATTATTATTTGTCTTTTCTTCTTCCTTTTTGGCTTATACTACTATTTTTTGGTTGCTGCTGGATTCGGACTCACTGTGTTCACTTTCTCTACCAAAGGATTATTGTGAGATAAGGTAAGTCGACAGCGGAACGGTTGTTCAAACCTTTTTCTTTCAGTCAGCAGTGGCGTAGCTAGTGTGTGTGTGTACGTGGGAGGTATTTGAAAATCCACCCCTGTCCCCCACTAGAGGGGGGCCCCAGATGAGTGTTCGAAATTAAAAAAAAATATTTTGCAAAATGCAGGGGCCCCCAAAGAGGTCAAGACCTTGGACCCCCCAAATGATGGCACTGTCAGTCAGTTTTACATTTTCTCACTCTAGAGCAGCATCCATTAAATCGTAAGACTGGTGCTTTATTCAAATTGAAATATCTTATTTTTTTTTACAATTATACTTAGTTCATAAATTCCTATATTATCCGGATAAATAGCAAGAGATACAGACGCTTAGATATATTCTTATAAGTTCAAAACAAGAAATATAATTATTAGAAAATCAATTTCTACTTTATTGTGTAATAATATAGTAAACTAAACATTTATATTTTATTTGTCATTAGACAATTTAAAAAAAAATATATTTTAAATGTCATTTGACAATGTTAAATAGAAATGTCAAGTACGAGGATCGAACTCACGAATTCGCGTTATTAGTACAAGGCTCTAACAGCTGAGCTAACCAGCAATACTTTAAAAAAAGTGAAATTTTAACATGAAATAAATGATTCATTGGTTAACCTGACGCTTCATATAATGACAATTCATCTTCATTTTTCATCTAAGAACAAAATATAAACTGATAATATGAATTGCAAAAAAAAAAGTCTGAATATAAAAAAAGAAACACTGTAAATACTGGCCACCAACAGAGAAAGTATGCAGATATATCACAGCATTTTAAGTGTACATATTTGTTGTGGGTCTCTCTTGTGTCACGCGCGAAATACAGTTCTCAAACGACAGGTCCGTGTAGAAGTGGCTACTTTTGTATCTTTGTATCTAAATTAATTAATTGAAAACATTGTGATATATATTTGCTTTATTCGTCTACGCATATTATGACAGTATGTTCAGTTTTGCATATTTATATTTTACAACATGTGCAGTAAATATTGAGGGTTACGAAAATAGATATTAGCGCTATTTTGTCAATGGCGCTATTTTGTCGACGCAATTTTGTCATGGACGCTATTTTGTCGACGCAATTTTGTCATGGGCGCTATTTTGGCGGCGCCATTTTGTCGACGCTATTTTGTCGTGGGCGCTATTTTGTCGACGCTACTTTGTAGTGAGTGCTATTTTGTCGACGCTTATTTTGTCATGGGCGCTATTTTGTCGACGCTACTTTGTAGTGAGTGCTATTTTGTCGACGCTATTTTGTCGTGGGCGCTATTTTGTCGACACTATTTTGTCGTGGGCGCTATTTTGTCGACGCTATTTTGTCCTTCGTTATTTTGGTCGGATCAAGCGTGTACTGCTTTGTAAGTAAGATCGTCCTCGTATCCAACAGTACTGGATACTTAAAAATAGAACAACGACCTAGAGACAATACCAAAGAAGCGAACGTACCCGTTTTAAACAGTATCAACCGGAATGACGTCTATGAGACTGCTGACCGGATGAAAACAGATCTCTGCTCACCGACTGGCGTAAAAGTCTTTGAATAAATGTTGATTCCTGATAGATCGCTGCCTCAATGATTGAAGACAATCAAATAGTTTGGATTGCCTCACAAACATTATGTATCGAACAGGGAGAATAAAGTACAGCGTGATAATAGGAATAGAAGGAGTGTGAAGGGGGTGGGAGGAGGGAGGACAAGAGGACCGGAGGACGGGAGGACCGGAGGGGGGCCTAAAAAAAGGGGGAGGTCTCCTTGAGGACAGGAATGTTGTGTGAGGCACGCCTAATCTACTTATTAGTGATCAATACATATTGACTGATTTGTATTGATAGATGATTGACTGTTTCAGTGTTATAGTAGTGTGAGTTTTTGTGCGCGCGTGTGAGTGAAATATATCGATCTATAATAATAATAATAATATAAGTTACAAAAAAAAACGCTGCCATTATTGACATCGCCGTACCACTGAATCATAATTTAAGAAAAACTGAGATAGAAAAACAAAGAAAATATGGGAACCTAGGCTTAGAGATTAAGCGTTTATGGAAGTTATCCAAAATAACAATATACCCCATTGTTATATCAGCCCAGGGATAATAATAACCGACCTTACAGATATCTTCAAGGCCCTTAACATTCCTATGAAGATTCTCGTTGCTTGTCTGGGGGCGTTACTGCTGCAGACCTGCCACATCACCGGGAAATACTATTGAAGTAAAACCAAACCGTAAATAAATCAACGTAATATTTTGTGTTTTTAATGTTTCATTTTCATGGGTTCTTCCCTGATGAATATATTTCATTTAAATAACTTGGACAATTTAAACTATAACCTATAACATGGACTATATAAACTATAACCTATAACATGGACTATATAAACTATAACCTATAACATGGACAATTTAAACTATAACCTATAAAATGGACAATTTAAACTATAACCTATAACATGGACTATATAGACTATAACCTATAACATGGACTATATAAACTATAACCGATAACATGGACTATATAAACTATAACCTATAACATGGAATATATAAACTATAACCGATAACATGGACTATATAAACTATAACCTATAACATGGACAATTTAAACTATAACCTATTATTAGCTATAACCTCTTTTCACTTTCGTCACGACATTACCATACAAATTATTACTTACGATTCAGCATCGTCGCGCTATGCTTAAAGTAACATCAATTTAATCGTGTAAATCATTATGTACTATGCGACAATTAATATGTTTGAAATCACTCTGATTTAGTTGTCTATCCTTCAGTAACAACAACTATTTAGACTTATAATTGAAAAACTTTGTACACTGTTAAGTTTTATAAGTTAGAATAGAGTCGAGATAGACCAAAAAAACATATTTTCAATGGTCTTAGGCGACCCCCGGCAAATCGTCATTAGACCCGCGAAGGGGTCGCGATCCACAGGCTGAGAACCCCTGACCTAATCTAAACAAGTTTTAAACAGATAGGTCTTATAAGTATTTTAAAATTCTTTTATCAGTTTAAGTGCAATAGGTTCATATGCGTCTATTAATTAATTGTTACTTATTATAGCCTTAGGTGAAATAATGGGGAGTTAACTACTTTTGAGTTATTGTGTAGACAGGATTGATTCCCCTTAAGAAGCTTATATAAGAGCATGTAAAGTGTATTTAGTGGCCACTTGCTGCTGAGTTACCAGCTTGACCACTGGACCTGTGTTGTGAACTGTATATATTTTTTTCTGTTAGTTATTGGTCGTGTGTCTTGGGGTACTCGGGAGAAGTGTGCCCTGTATTGGGGATCTCTGGGCTAAGTAAATCTTTAATCATTGTTGTACTTTTTTTTTTACCTTTATCCCTTAGTCTATCGGACCGTTGGGGCACCATGCAAGACTCGTCGACCGTCTTTCTCCCTTCCTCTCTGTCTTTTGCCTTAGGTAGAACCTCTTCAATAGCAGGCCCGTCCATCCTTCTATGTTGTCCTCCCATCGCTTTCTCTGTCTGCCTCTTCGTCTTTTTCCTGGTACTGTTCCCTGAAGGAAGTTCTTTGCGAGCCCCGAAGATCTTGTAATTTGGCCATAGATTTTAAGCTTGCGTTTTTTTAAGATAGTTAGCAGGTCGTCATGGGGTCCAATCGCTGCAGTAACCCTGTCTCTAATCTCTTGGTTTGTGATGCGGTCTTTGAATGTGATACCTAGGATCCTTCTGTAGCATCTCAATTCCATAGCTAGGATCCTCCTCTCTAGCTCTGCAGTCAGCGTCCAAGACTCACAAGCATATAAAAATGTGGCCATGACCAGGAAAGCGCATCAGTCTGATTTTGTATTGTATATATTTTGATTAAATAGTAAATATAGCCTGATATGATTTCCAGGCAGTAGCCTTTATTTTGACCCTGATGTTATGCGGAAATTGGAGACGAAAGGCCCAGGAGAGATCTGAATGGAAGGATGTGTTGAAGCAGGCCAGAGCCCTCCAAGGGCTGTAGCGCCACTGGGATGGATGGATGGATGGATGGATGGATGTTATGCGGTAATTCCCACTGTAACAGTGTAGCTTGACGTGTCATTCAAACATGTTTTTACATCATTCAGAACAATGTATTTGAACAAAAGAAGTAAAACAATTTTTTTAAAGAGGATTAAATATTGCTGAAAAATAATGACGGCAAACTAGAGTTTTCCCTGTGCGGTCAATCAACTGGTGATTTTTTCCAAAGATATTTTTAAAAAAGTTAAAATTTTTAGAAAAATAGTTCGAGCCATTTTCGATATACAAAAAGATTTTTGTCTTTCTTCTCCCTACCTCCCAAACGATGAAGAAACTGTGATGTAACTGTAGGGATTCTAAAAATAGTATGTTACCCAGTTTTTTTAAACAACTATTGAAACGATATTCTAAATAGTGTAAACCAAGAATTATGTTTTAAAATCTTCATTAAATAAACTCATAAAACATAATTTAATGCTGGCTACCATGAGGTAACTAATCAACTGTATTCCTATGATAACAAAGTTAAAATTGAATAGCGCTAATTCTGAGGTTTCCTTTAAAAAATATCATTTCGGTTATATCAAAATTAATCAAAACCTTTAGCTTCGCAAAAGCAGGTATTGTGGAACATTCAAAAACGACGACTTCGTCCTCTGAAGTTTTGCCACCTTGTGTTGTGTTTAAACTAGTGATGCAATTACTAATATACTGAATTAAATAAAAAATTAATGTAAAAAAAAAATTTCAGGAAATGGGTTGGTTTAATCAGTTTCGCAAATGTAAGCTCTATCTCTTGGTTACTTGGGCTTATTTTTGCGATACCATGAAACTCTTTTAAAGTGTTTTTGTAATTAGTTAAACTTTTTAAACTAAAAATTTAAAGTTCCCCTTTCAGACCTTGCGAACCATAGGGCGAATGATGTAAAGGTTATCCGTTTCTGTGGCCTACGGATGACGAGGGTGCCATGTGGCCAGCACAAAGACCAACTGCCTTTACTTTTTCCTAATTTATGTCAGGTACCCGGAGGCGCTCTAAAAATTCCATTCTTCACTAGAATTCCAACATGAGACCCCGGTTAGGGTTACCGCTCAGCCACCGCGCTGAATCAGAAATCCCATGCGAACCATGATGAGAATTACTTCCTTAGAGCTTGTAAAGGGAATCGGGCAGTGAGTTTTAAAGTCGCCCTAATGCCGCCCACGATCCAGTTCTCTATCAAATCTTTGTCCCGATCGTCCTTCATGCAGACCGCGACATTCATACCGAAAGTGGCCTATTGTTTCGACGTCCTCGATGCAGTGGCGACACCGTGTGTCGTAGTTTTCTCGAAATCGTCCGACGTGAGCACCAATTGGACAGTGACTGACTCGGAACTGGGCTAGCACGGCCTGTTCCGCATGATAAAGTTGCCACCACGCATCCTTATTGTCAGGTCCTCTCATCAGTCTGTGGAGCTCACGTCCCTTATCCGAAGAGTCCCAGCCAACGTACCAAAGCACCTACAGTCTTTTGTAGGCCAGGGATAGTACACCTTAGTTTGAGCACGGTTCTGAAAGTGCCGTCTGGACCGCGTTTTTTGCTGGGTGATCGGCCATGTCGTAGTCAACCACACCATAGTGGGTGGGCGCCCATTGCATGGAAACGTCCACGCCGAGTTTTAGAAGACGCTCCACGACCGTGATGAGCCCCTCTACCCTTCTGACACCTGCACACTGCCCTTCGAGGGCCTATAGAGCGGACATCGAGTCGGTAAATAAGACTACATCTTCGGTTGGCGCTGCCCCGTTACTAACTTTTCGTCCCACCCATTCCAGCTCCTTGAACATTGACCACTATTCAACCTCGAGGCTGCTTTTCCCTTGGCAGCGTCCCATTAGCTTGTCACTTTTAGGGGTGCCAGAGAGTCGGACTACCGCACCATACCAACTTTTCACAGCGCCCTCGTGCGTCTGGGTGCCAGCCCATTGCGGCGTGGTAGGCCACTGTTAGCTTGTAGGCGCGATTGTTCATGTGTTACGACCCCTTGAGCCCATACTATGGGTTTCGCCCTCCCATGTGAGGCCGGAGGCCGATCCCACGAGGGGACCAACTCCATATTCCTATAATGTACCAATCCATTCCGTGGGTGGGCCATCACCGCCCTAATGAACTCAGCTGCGAAACGAAGCAACGGATGCGGGCGGTTTAGCAAGCCCCACCACGTACAAGTACATTCGCTAGAGCAGAACTGTGGTAGCCCACTAGAGGCTGCGTTCGCTCTCTAGCCATTCCGCTTTCCTGGGCGGATGTTTCCACGGATAGCTGGAATCCTCCTAAATTTTAAAGTTAGGCCCCCCATATATATATTTTTCTATCATTCAGTCCGGACCTTCTTTATCGTCTGCTAGAGATTGCGCGTAAAAAAAAAAAAAAGAATTATTTCCCTTTATACTTGTGCTTGCAATATGTTAATCCAGTGACGCCCAACCTAATTCTACATGTTAGTCATTTTAATTTTCGACACTAGTATCGAGGGCCAAATAACTAAAAAAAAAGGTAAAGAAAATATGCCCTGAAATGGACCTGAAAATATTTTATTGAAAATCCATGGATCTAATACTTACATTGATAAGTTGGGACACTAAAGTTTATCTTTAATTTAGTTTTCTACGTGTCGGAAAATGGCTTTAATTTCTCTATTTAAATTGTGAGCAACATGCTAGGTAGACTCAGTACTAATTCCTTTTCTTGTCTCTTTTTGATCAATATTCCTATCAATCCTCCAATCTCTAGGCGCAGTTTAACAATCTTTTATTCGCGGCTCAAATAAAAAAAATACCGTCATTGTTTTTAATGCTGTTTCCACTTGTTCTTTTATTATAAATATGACCACACTTTGTTGATGAAACAAATATGACCACATTTTCTTGATAAAACAAATATGACCAAACTTTCTTGATAAAACAAATATGACCACACTTTCTTGATAAAACAAATATGGCCACACTTTGTGGATAAAACAAATATGGCCACACTTTCTTTATAAAACAAATATGACCACACTTTCTTGATAAAACAAATATGGCCACACTATCTTGATAAAACAAATATGGCCACACTTTGTGGATAAAACAAATATGGCCACACTATCTTGATAAAACAAATATAACCACACTTTGTTGATAAAACAAATATGACCACACTTTGTTGATAAAACAAATATGACCACACTATCTTGATAAAACAAATATGACCACACTTTGTTGATAAAACAAATATGACCACACTTTGTTGATAAAACAAATATGACCACACTTTGTTGATAAAACAAATATGACCACACTTTGTTGATAAAACAAATATAACCACACTTTGTTGATAAAACAAATATGACCACACTTTGTTGATAAAACAAATATGACCACACTTTGTTGATAAAACAAATATGACCACACTTTGTTGATAAAACAAATATGACCACACTTTGTTGATAAAACAAATATGACCACACTTTGTTGATAAAACAAATATGACCACACTTTGTTGCTAAAACAAATATGACCACACTTTGTTGATAAAACAAATATGACCACACTTTGTTGATAAAACAAATATGACCACACTTTGTTGATAAAACAAATATGACCACACTTTGTTGATAAAACAAATATAACCACACTTTCTTGATAAAACAAATATAACCACACTTTGTTGATAAAACAAATATGACCACACTTTGTTGATAAAACAAATATGACCACACTTTGTTGATAAAACAAATATGACCACACTTTGTTTATAAAACAAATATGACCACACTTTCTCGATAAAACAAATATGACCACGTTTTCTTGATAAAACAAATATGACCACGTTTTCTTGATAAACAAATATGGCCACACTTTCTTGATAAAACAAATATAACCACACTTTCTTGATAAAACAAATATGACCACGTTTTCTTGATAAAAAAAATATGGCCACACTTTCTTGATAAAACAAATATGGCCACGTTTTCTTGATAAAACAAATATGGCCACACTTTCTTGATAAAACAAATATAACCACACTTTCTTGATAAAACAAATATAACCACACTTTCTTGATAAAATAAATATGACCACACTTTCTTGATAAAACAAATATGGCCACACTTTCTTGATAAAACAAATATGTTGGCTTATTTTCATGTTCCACAAAAAGTAAAGATCCGTTATATTGTTCTGGTAGATTCTTAATTCAGTTTTCATTAAGGCATAAATGTTAAAGATAATGTTACAAATCCATCAGAGGGCCGGATGGAAGCTAGTTACGGACCGGATCTGGCCCGCGGGCCGTATTTCGGACGTCACTGTGTTAATCTATTCTTTTACATGACTATATTTACAAGTGAGTTGACTGAATCACCACTCATCACTAATTTTGTTGATTGCGGTAGTCAAAGAGTACAAAAATTTAATTGGCTATTGCTTACCGTATAAAGAGAACAACAGAGCCGTAATTGCCCATTGCTTACCGTATATAGAGAACAACAGAGCCGTAATTGGCTATTGCTTGCCGAATATAGAGAACAACAGAGCCGTAATTGGCTATTGCTTACCGTATATAGAGAACAACAGAGCCGTAATTGGCTATTGCTTACCGTATATAGAGAACAACAGAGCCGTAATTGGGTATTGCTTACCGTATATAGAGAACAACAGAGCCGTAATTGGCTATTGCTAACCGTATATAGAGAACAACAGAGCCGTAATTGGCTATTGCTCACCGTATATAGAGAACAACAGAGCCGTAATTGGCTATTGCTTACCGTATATAGAGAACAACAGAGCCGTAATTGGCTATTGCTCACCGTACATAGAGAACAACAGAGCCGTAATTGGCTATTGCTTACCGTATATAGAGAACAACAGAGCCGTAATTGGCTATTGCTTACCGTATATAGAGAACAACAGAGCCGTAATTGGCTATTGCTCACCGTATATAGAGAACAACAGAGCCGTAATTGGGTATTGCTCACCGTATATAGAGAACAACAGAGCCGTAATTGGCTATTGCTTACCGTATATGGAGAACAACAGAGCCGTAATTGGCTATTGCTTACCGTATATACAGAACAACAGAGCCGTAACTGGCTATTGCTTACCGTATATAGAGAACAACAGAGCCGTAATTGGCTATTGCTTGCCGAATATAGAGAACAACAGAGCCATAATTGGCTATTGCTTACCGTATATAGAGAACAACAGAGCCGTAATTGGCTATTGCTTACCGTATATAGAGAACAACAGAGCCGTAATTGGCTATTGCTTACCGTATATAGAGAACAACAGAGCCGTAATTGGCTATTGCTAACCGTATATAGAGAACAACAGAGCCGTAATTGGCTATTGCTCACCGTATATAGAGAACAACAGAGCCGTAATTGGCTATTGCTTACCGTATATAGAGAACAACAGAGCCGTAATTGGCTATTGCTCACCGTATATAGAGAACAACAGAGCCGTAATTGGCTATTGCTTACCGTATATAGAGAACAACAGAGCCGTAATTGGCTATTGCTTACCGTATATAGAGAACAACAGAGCCGTAATTGGCTATTGCTCACCGTATATAGAGAACAACAGAGCCGTAATTGGGTATTGCTCACCGTATATAGAGAACAACAGAGCCGTAATTGGCTATTGCTTACCGTATATGGAGAACAACAGAGCCGTAATTGGCTATTGCTTACCGTATATACAGAACAACAGAGCCGTAACTGGCTATTGCTTACCGTATATAGAGAACAACAGAACCGTTTATACGGTCAAAACCGCAGCGGTTAAATTTACCAAAATGATGTAGATCAGGGGTTCTCAACCTGTGGATCGCGACCCCTTTGGGGGTCGACTGACGATTTACCAGGGGTCGCCTAAGACCATCAAAATGGTGGAAAGTTATTGTCTACTTTTCTATTGTTGTATGTGTGAGGGTGGGTGGGGGTCGCGGCAGAGTGGGGGATTGTAAAAAGGGGTCGCCGAGCTTAAAAGGTTGAGAACCGCTGATGTAGATCGACAAGTATTCTAGATCTAAAACTAAAATTGTAACTAATTATCTTAGTGACTCCAAGGGCTAGGTAACCCATACGTTTTTCAAAAGTGACCGGGAAGGGAGGTAACTTTTTTTGTTGTTTCTTCGAAAATATGAAACTATGCCCAATTATTCTTAAGCATTGTTGTGGTTGTTTTAATAATCAATGTAAAGTAGATCTAGATTAGGTCTAAATGAAGTCTTCTTCATAAATAATGGAGCTCGCTTTCAACCAAAACAACATATACTAACTTGTATAAAAGAATTAATAAAACGGTATATACTTGACAAATAATATTTAATCCAAAACGAAGGGGCACCGTCCAAATGTCCACAGTTCTACCAAAGGTGATGTCTCGCCGTTAAAAGAGGAGTGAGTCGTTCTTCTTTCGTGTAACCGTCAAGTTCCCATCATTCCCTATTCAGTTAATATCCCATAATTCCCTATTTCCGTCCAAAGTAGTCTATTTATAGTCTCGTCAAATTCCCAATTAAACTAAACCTATAACAGCATTCAGAACAGGCTCAACATAAAGGGTATTACCAAGCTAGTAAACAGAACTAGAATTTTTATATATAAATTATAAATAAGTTTGAACACGTGAATTGTAACTTAACTCTATCTCTCCGTAATTATTTTTCCACGTTTTGGAAGGAATTCTTCAATTTGCTCATTACTATTTCACTCCCCGTTATGATTGGGCTTCAATAACTTTGTTGTTGGTTATCAGAAAATGTTATATCTGTGATACAGTTAAAGGAAAATGCATGCTCTTTTTTTTTATAGAATTCAAAGTCAAGTTTAAAAAGGTAAACATTAATTTAATTTAAATGAGGTCAAAATCAAAGAGTTAAATAGTTTTTGGTATCCGTTTTGGGTTTAGTTGGGTTGAGGAGTAGATAGTCCTCTAAGTGTAAATATTTGCGATAATTCTTCTGTTTCTTTAAAATTCAGCATTATCACATCCTAGCCGCTAGCCCAAACTTCCCAACGTACCGCTGGGCGTAACAGCTAAAGGGTTTGAACACGCGGCTACTAAGCGACAATCTTATCTTATATAATACAGACGTTACTTCAAAAAAGAAGATGATTACGTCCTACGCGTCATGCATTTAGTCATGCATATTAACCAATGACTTAAATTCTGCCAAGTCACTCGTTTTTTCCTGGCTAGCCCAGGCAGCCCATTCCATGCTCTAATAACACTAGGGAAGAAGGAGCATTTGTACAAATTTGTCCTAGCATATGGGACGAGGAATGCGTCTCTATCTTTGTGTCTTTCAGAGTATTTTTATTAAATTTTGTTTTTGTATTTGAAGATTATGGTTCAGTGTTTTATGTATAATTGCTACTTTACTTTTGAGTCTTCTGTCCTGAAGGCTTTCTAAATTTACAGAGTGCATACCAAACTACATAACCGGGGAAGAAATACTGGAACTCACGGGCCAAAAGTAGGTGTGTAAGGAGTCGGCGGGCCGTCTAGAATCAGTACTAGAATCAACTAGCCAGAGGTTATGGAAGCGTCAAAGCGCGGACTAAGTGACTTCATTCACCAATCATTCCAATCAATGGACCTCATTCACCAATCGTAAAGAAACAACATTTAGCCACGTGATTCTCTATCTCTTCTACACAAAGTATTTAATCCATTAAGGCTGTCACGTGATTCGTTATTAGCACCATTTAAAATTCCCGGAAAGCGCCTAATATTATAAAAAGCTCAATGAATCAAAATAATAAGCAAAAGAAAATATGAAAGTTATATAGTCTACACAATTTTGCATAGAACTTTTTTTTTGTCTATAGACGAATGCATTATATCTATTGAGGATGTAAGTTTAAAATCATACCATTGTCAATGGCGCTATACTAAAAATCATTGCTGCCAACTATAGAATAAAAATAAGTTGTTGTTTTTTTTCAACGCTAGAAAGTGCAAAAACACGTCCGGATACGCCGGATAGACCAATAGCAAGCCGTTTCTTGTTTTCCGCCTCAGATGGAAATCTCCGAAAATAAATATGCACTTAGACACTTTAAATACAGAGTTTTGCCCTGATATATTCGAACTGGAAGGCGCTTTGGCTGAGTGGTAAAGCGCTTGACTTCCGAACCGAGGGGTCCTGGGTTCGAAACCTGGTGAAGACTGGGATTTTTAATTTCGGGATCTTTAGGGCGCCGGATACACCAATAGCAAGCCGTTTCTTGTTTTCCGCCTCAGATGGAAATATCCGAAAATAAATATGCACTTAGACACTTTAAATACAGAGTTTTGCCCTAATATATTCGAACTGGAAGGCGCTTTGGCTGAGTGGTAAAGCGCTTGGCTTCCGAACCGAGGGGTCCTGGGTTCGAAACCTGGTGAAGACTGGGATTTTTAATTTCGGGATCTTTAGGGCGCCTCTGGGTCTAGCCAGCTCTAATGGGTATCTGAACTTAGTTGGGGAGAAGGAACGGCGGTTGGTCATTTTTTTTTCTAAGAAAAAGAAACTGAAACACGCCTCTGAATGTACTTTGTAAGCTACGCCTCTGAACAAACCTTTAGGCAAGGGCGCTCTTGGTTCATGTTAGCTGCTTCACAACTTTTATCTTTATTTTTTTTTAAGTTATTATTGAACTATTTATCCATTGCTCTGTACTGCAACACACAGTGGCGGTTCTTTTGATCATCTGGCCGTTAACCGTACAAGTACATAGTACTCGATAATGCATTTGCATTGCTAATGGTCCTTGGAACCTGGCATTTTCATTGGACACTGTCTGAACGCTAAGACAATTTTAAGTTTCATCAAAACTTCTGCCTGCGGTATTGTCTGCCTGGCCGTGTGGTATGCACTCTGGGGTGTCGTTTCGAACGTCCCGAGTTCAAGCCCCTGTCCGCTTTTATCCCCCGAAGTCGTGCGGGAGGCTTGTGGAAGGCTTGGGAGAAGACGTAGGCTAATAATCCTCTAATCGCTTTAGGAGCATAGGAACACATTTAAAACGAAGCAATACAATGAGTGTTTTGTAAATCCTCATTATTGTCGTAAAGAAATAATTGTTATATGTATTTCTGTTGTGTAGCAATTGTTATACTTGTTTCTGTTTATAAAGAGATTGTTATACTTGTTTCTGTTGTAAAGCAATTGTTATACTTGTTTCTGTTAATAAAGCGATTGTTATACTTGTTTCTGTTGTAAAGCGATTGTTATACTTGTTTCTGTTTATAAAGAGATTGTTATACTTGTTTCTGTTGTAAAGCGATTGTTATACTTGTTTCTGTTGTAAAGCCATTGTTATACTTGTTTCTGTTGTAAAGCCATTGTTATACTTGTTTCTGTTTATAAAGAGATTGTTATACTTGTTTCTGTTGTAAAGCAATGTTATACTTGTTTCTGTTGTAAAGCGATTGTTATACTTGTTTCTGTTGTAAAGCCATTGTTATACTTGTTTCTGTTATAAAGCCATTGTTATACTTGTTTCTGTTTATAAAGTAATTGTTATACTTGTATCTGTCGTAAAGCAATTGTTATACTTGTTTCTGTTTATAAAGTAATGTTATACTTGTTTCTTTTTATAAAGCAATTGTTATACTTGATTCTATTGTAAAGCCATTGTTATACTTGTTTCTGTTGTAAAGCAATTGTTATACTTGTTTCTGTTGTAAAGCGATTTTTATACTTGTTTCTGTTGTAAAGCGATTGTTATACTTGTTTCTGCTGTAAAGCAATTGTTATACTTGTTTCTCTTTATTAAGCAATTGTTATACTTGTTTCTGTTTATAAAGCCATTGTTATACTTGTTTCTCTTTATAAAGCAATTGTTATACTTGTTTCTGTTTATAAAGCAATTGTTATACTTGTTTCTGTTGTAAAGCGATTGTTAAACTTGTTTCTGCTGTAATGCAATTGTTATACTTGTTTCTCTTTATAAAGCAATTGTTGTACTTGTTTCCATTATAAAGCCATTCTTATACTTGTTTCTGTTGTAAAGCCATTGTTATACTTGTTTCTGTTGTAAAGCGAATTGTATACTTTTTTCTGTTTATAAAGCGATTGTTATACATATTTCTGTTGTAAAGCAATTGTTATACTTGTTTCTGTTGTAAAGCGATTGTTATACTTGTTTCTGTTGTAAAGCGATTGTTATACTTGTTTCTGTTGTAAAGCGATTGTTATTCATATTTCTGTTGTAAAGCGATTGTTATACTTGTTTCTGTTGTAAAGCGAATTGTATACTTTTTTCTGTTTATAAAGCGATTGTTATACATATTTCTGTTGTAAAGCAATTGTTATACTTGTTTCTGTTGTAAAGCGATTGTTATACTTGTTTCTGTTGTAAAGCGATTGTTATACTTGTTTCTGTTGTAAAGCGATTGTTATACATATTTCTGTTGTAAAGCGATTGTTATACTTGTTTCTGTTGTAAAGCGATTGTTATACTTGTTTCTGTTGTAAAGCGATTGTTATACTTGTTTCTGTTGTAAAGCGATTGTTATACATATTTCTGTTGTAAAGCGATTGTTATACTTGTTTCTGTTGTAAAGCGATTGTTATACTTGTTTCTGTTGTAAAGCGATTGTTATACTTGTTTCTGTTATAAAGCAATTGTTATACTTGTTTCTGCTGTGAAGCGATTGTTATACTTATTTCTGTTGTAAAGCGATTGTTATACATATTTCTGTTGTAAAGCGATTGTTATACTTGTTTCTGTTGTAAAGCGATTGTTATACTTGTTTCTGTTATAAAGCAATTGTTATACTTGTTTCTGCAGTGAAGCGATTGTTATACTTGTTTCTGTTGTAAAGCGATTGTTATACTTATTTCTGTTGTAAAGCGATTGTTAAACATATTTCTGTTGTAAAGCGATTGTTATACTTGTTTCTGTTGTAAAGCGATTGTTATACTTGTTTCTGTTGTAAAGCGATTGTTATACTTGTTTCTGTTGTAAAGCGATTGTTATACTTGTTTCTGTTGTAAAGCGATTGTTATACTTGTTTCTGTTGTAAAGCGATTGTTATACTTGTTTCTGTTGTAAAGCGATTGTTATACATATTTCTGTTGTAAAGCGATTGTTATACTTGTTTCTGTTGTAAAGCGATTGTTATACTTGTTTCTGTTGTAAAGCGATTGTTATACTTGTTTCTGTTATAAAGCAATTGTTATACTTGTTTCTGCTGTGAAGCGATTGTTATACTTATTTCTGTTGTAAAGCGATTGTTATACATATTTCTGTTGTAAAGCGATTGTTATACTTGTTTCTGTTGTAAAGCGATTGTTATACTTGTTTCTGTTGTAAAGCGATTGTTATACTTGTTTCTGTTATAAAGCAATTGTTATACTTGTTTCTGCAGTGAAGCGATTGTTATACTTGTTTCTGTTGTAAAGCGATTGTTATACTTATTTCTGTTGTAAAGCGATTGTTAAACATATTTCTGTTGTTAAGCGATTGTTATACTTGTTTCTGTTGTAAAGCGATTGTTATACTTATTTCTGTTGTAAAGCGATTGTTAAACATATTTTAGCTGTAAAGCGATTGTTATACTTATTTCTGTTGTAAAGCAATTGTTATACTTATTTCTGTTGTAAAGCGATTGTTAAACATATTTTAGCTGTAAAGCGATTGTTATACTTATTTCTGTTGTAAAGCCATTGTTATACTTATTTCTGTTGTAAAGCGATTGTTATACTTATTTCTGTTGTAAAGCGATTGTTATACTTATTTCTGTTGTAAAGCGATTGTTATACTTATTTCTGTTGTAAAGCGATTGTTATACTTATTTCTGTTGTAAAGCGATTGTTATACTTATTTCTGTTGTAAAGCGATTGTTATACTTATTTCTGTTGTAAAGCGATTGTTAAACATATTTCAGCTGTAAAGCGATTGTTAAACATATTTCAGCCGTGAACAGAAGTGACATTTGGTATCATTGTGTTTGTGACGAGATGTCAAAAAAGGACATCTTCGACTATCTGTGACTTTTAATTTTTTTTTGTGATTCTCACTGAATTTTTATTTTACAAAGGGGTGTGGCATGGGTGACATTCAGTCACATTTACATAATCAGAAAAAAATTATCAGACATTGTGTGACATTTTTTTTTTGACATTCTAGGATAATTTATGGTAGTTTACGATGAGTTCGGAGACATTAGATTAGACGACATAGTATGACATTGTGTGTCATTCCAAGACATTGTGTGATTTTGGTGACATTTTTGGAATATTGTGATGTCATTTTGTGACATGGAGTGGTTTTTTTAAAAAGCCTGCAATTTCGTATTCTTATTACATTGACTATCCTCTCGTCTCTCAGCCCACTACTATTGGCAGATAGCATTCATAAATGAAAAAGTTAGATAGAGACGAATACTGTGATAATTAATCTCCTCTTACAACAACTTTGTTTGGTGCGATATTCTCGCTTTAAAACTACAAAATTCGGACCCTACGACAAGTTGGTTCATCAAACGCAACTATGATCTGGCCGTTTCTTAACTTAATAAGGATCTTTGCAGTTTGTATTAGCGTGTGATAGTCACCAACAGGGGAGAAAACTGGAGATACTAAGTCAATACATTCAAGGGATCAAACTAGTCGTGGAGTTCCCGGCCCTGAATGTGTTCTGCAGTCAGTTGTCGGATAGGTTGAGACAGGGGAAGAAGGGGAGATAAACTGACGAGACTCAGAGACAAGACTTTTTTAAAGACAAAACGAAGCAGAGACAGAGACATGAAAAAGAGAGAGAAAAACATGAGAGAGTGAGAAAAGAGAAAGAGTGTAGAAATAAAAGAGAGAAAAAGTAAGAAAGAGAGAGAGTTAAAAGCATAAAAAAAGAGATAAAGATGAATAGATGAAAGGAACAAAAGAAAGTGACAAAAAAGATTTGAAAGAACAATTGGATATAAAAATGAAAGAAAGAGAGGTGGGAAAGAAAGAGAGCAAGGAACAAAATAGTTGAGAGACATGGTAGAGAGAAAGAGAGAGAGAGAGATGCGAAAGAGATAGGAGAGAGATGGTAAAGAGAGATGGTAAAGAGAGATGGTAAAGAGGGAGATGGCAAAGAGAGAGTAGAAAGATGGTAAAAAGAGAGATGGTATAGAGAGATGGTAAAGAGAGAGATGGTAAAGAGAGAGTAGAAAGATGGTAAAAAGAGAGATGGTAAAGAGAGAGATGGTAAAGAGAGAGTAGAAAGATGGTAAAAAGAGAGATGGTAAAGAGAGAGATGGTAAAGAGAGAGATGGTAAAGAGAGAGATAGTAAAGAGAGATGGTAAAGAGAGATGGTAAAGAGAGAGATGGTAAATAGAGAGATGGTAAAGAGAGATAGTAAAGAGAGAGATGGTAAAGAGAGAGTAGAAAGATGGTAAAAAGAGAGATGGTAAAGAGAGAGTAGAAAGATGGTAAAAAGAGAGATGGTAAAGAGAGAGATGGTAAAGAGAGAGATAGTAAAGAGAGATGGTAAAGAGAGAGATGGTAAAGAGAGAGATGGTAAATAGAGAGATGGTAAAGAGAGAGATGGTAAAGAGAGACATGGTAAAGAGAGAGATGGTAAAGAGAGATGGTAAAGAGAGAGATGGTAAAGAGAGAGATGGTAAAGAGAGAGTATAGAGATGGTAAAAAGAAAGATGGGAGAGAGATGGTAAAGAGAGAGATGGGAGAGAGAGATGGTAAAGAGAGAGAAGGGAGAGAGAGAGAAAGAGTAGAGAGATGGAAGACAGAGAAAGATGGGAAAGAGAGAGTAGAGAGATGGAGAGAGAGATGGGAGAGAGAGATGGGAGAGAGATAGGAGAGAGAGCGATGGTAAAGTGAGAGTAGAGAGATGGGAGAGAAAGATGGTAAAGAGATAGTAGACAGATGGTAAAGAGAGACTAGAGAGATGGAAAAAAAAGAGAGATGGGAGAGAGAAATGGGAGATAGATGGGAGAGAGAGAGATAGTAGAGAGATTGTAGAGAAGTTGGAGAGAGAGATGGTTGAAAAAGATAATAGAGAAAAATGGTAGAAAAAGATGGTAGAGAAAGAGAGAAGGTAGAGAGATAGAGATTGTATAGAGATTGATGGTAGAGAGTAGAGAAAGAAGAGAGAGAGATAGTAGAGAAAGAGAATACTAAAGAGTGACAAACATTATTACAGGACAATCATTATGTACATCTCTTCATATCTCAAAAGTCTATAGTTTCTCTTCTTCAAGATATTTTTGGACATTTCAGAAGCCAGGAACTGGACTCCGGAATCAAGAAATAGAATAGTGAGATTATTTTTAGAAAGGATTTGTATAAAGTTTAAAACGGGAAAAAAATAGCGAACTTTGCTGTTGACGGCTGAAGGATTTTCCTATTATAAAATGTACTTTCAAAGTATTGTTGTGCGTGAGTGCGTCAGTGTGTGAGTGTGTCGGTGTGTGAGTGTGTGTTCTGTTGAAGGCCCAGCAATCTTGTGAAAATCAAAGTGGTGGGTCTGTAAAGTTCATTCATAGCTTGTGTATCGTCGTATTTCTTGGTAATAATTACCTCTTGAGTTTATGATTACCTCTTGAGTTTATAATTACCTCTTGAGTTTATAATTACCTCTTGAGTTTACAGTTACCTCTTGAGTTTATAATTACTTCTTGAGTTTACGGTTACCTCTTGAGTTTATAATTACTTCTTGAGTTTACAATTACCTCTTGAGTTTATGATTACCTCTTGAGTTAATGGTTAACTCTTAAGTTTATGGTTACCTCTTGAGTTTATAATTACCTCTTGAGTTTACAATTACCTCTTGTGTTTATAATTATATACTGAGTTTATGAATACCTCTTGAGTTTACGGTTACCTCTTGAGTTAACAATTACCTCTTTTGTTTATAATTACCTCTTGAGTTTACCGTTACCTCTTGAGTTTATAATTACCTGTTGAGTTTATATTTAACTCTTGAGTTTACAGTTACCTCTTGAGTTTATAATTACCTCTTGAGTTTATAATTACCTCTTGAGTTTACTGGTACCTCTTGAGTTTATAATTACTACCTGAGTTTATAATTACCTCTTGAGTTTATAATTACTACCTGAGTTTATAATTACCTCTTGAGTTTATAATTACCTCTAGAGTTTATGGTTACACTTGAGTTTATGATTACCTGTTGTGTTTATGAGTACCGCTTTGACTTTAATATCGCCTCTTGTAATTATGATTACCTCTTAAGTTTATGATTACTTGTTGAACTTATGATTACCTGTTGTGTTTATGAGTACCTCTTAGCTTCAATATCGCCTGACAAAGCAGTGGCTTAATGGGTGCAGGTTGTTTTTAAGTCGTGTGTGTTTTGGAAAGTCGTAGTAATCTAGGTGAACGACATTCGATGATTCCCTTCGTTGCGCGTTAAAATATAGTTCGCCCTCTTTCGTCAGATTCGAGCACTTTTGTATTGTAGGCCTTTCGCCTATGTGAGTTGGTTATTTAAGTGGTACCCACGTTTGGACTTACCCGCCCAAGACAGCGCCAAGCCGCCTAACAAAATAAAGTCAAAGTACCTATTGGTCTCTCAGTGGATCTAGAAGTGGAATCCACATTCCCTCTAGGCTTAAGAAATTATAAATAATAAGTTAAATTTACTGTAACTTAAACTGTTACAGTTTTAAATAATTGATATATATCGAACTTGTGATCTAGCAAAATTGTTAGGAGCTAAGTCTAATCCTTCAATATTTGCAGAGTTTCAAGCGTCTACTGAATGTAAACTTGTATAAATATATATTTTTTTTTCGTTCTTATAGATTTTTTTTTTTAAATCTTTATTTTCCACTGCTATAAAAGTAAAAGCTTTTTTTTTTCCCTGGATGAAAATTAGATTCCATCCATCAAACTAAAGCAAAAATCTTGTCTGGCCTCCTTGGGAAGAAATAGGAAATATAAAAATATAATTGACAAAAAAAAAAAGGTGTTAAAAAATTGACTTGTGGGAGAGATGGTGTAGAGCAGTGGCTCCCAAACTGTGTTCCGCTGAGCCCTCGTGTTCGTGAGGCGTGAATAGGGGGCTCCGCGAACCACTGGAATAATTAGCCAGTATGCCACCACGCGAATTAATCTCTCTGAAAGACAAAAAAATAAGCAAAGTGTTCCGCTAAATACTCAGCATGGGCGAAATGTTCCGTTGAGGAAGAGGTTTGGGAAACACTGGTGTAGAGATTAAGGGAGTAGAATTTAGTTGTGGGGGGGGGGAGGAGGGAGCAGCAACAGGAGAGTAAAGATTTCGGCGTAAATGTGAGAAAGTATAGATCATGAGCGTATAGATCAGGGGCGTATAGATCATGGGCGTATAGGTCAGGGGCGTATAGATCAGGGGCGTATAGATCAGGGGCGTATAGATCAGGGGCGTATAGATCGGGGGCGTATAGATCAGGGGCGTATAGATCAGGGGCATATAGGTCAGCGGCGTATAGATCAGGGGCGTATAGATCGGGGGCGTATAGATCAGGGGCGTATAGATCAGGGGCGTATAGGTCAGCGGCGTATTCTGTTGTGTTGTCTTTATCAGAGAAACGAGTCCTTGTAATCACAACAAATGTCCGTAAGGATCAATAAAGCAGTCTTAGTCTTAGTCTTAGCATAGATCAGGGGCGTATAGGTCAGGGGCGTAAAATTGATGGAAGTCGAGTGGGATGAAGAGACAGAAGGCGTAAAGACGAGGGACGGATCAATAGAGCTATGGATTAGTTAATCATTAGTTAATGACGCCGATGTATATATAGGTTATGTATAATGGTGACAATATGGAAAACGGTGGGTTCTATAAATAGCAACAACTCGGGCAGAAGACTTTCACGTGCATTCAATTTACAGCGAAGCATTTTTACCAAGAGAAGACAACTGCTACTTTTTCTTTTACAAAGCTTATATCAACTCACTCTGTCTGTCTGACAGTGTCTGGTACAAACTTTGCACAAGTTACTTCCCCCTCTTGTAAATCTCAGATCAAGTTGATAGTTAGCACAATCATCCCTTGTACCTTTTAACGCACGATGCAATAAAAAATTTACCAGCCAGTTAATTAATTAATTATTAAATTGTGTTTAACATAGAAGAATTAAGATAAATCTTGCAGTATTAAGAGCTGTGGCAGTAATTGTGAGATACTTACCCTTATATGGGGATAAGTTGTTTTTTTTTTAAAGTATTTTCTATATGAGCTTGTTCAAATAATGATTACTAATGTTCCATCCTTTCATTTGAGTCATGGACAGAGGCGGCGTTGGCTGTACGCGGGACCCTGGGCGAATGTGACATCAGAGGCGTGGTGAGCGAAACGTGCGCCCGGGGCAAAGTACATTATTGTCGCCCCTCCCCCTTCCCAATTTTCCATGAACATCACATAGAAATATAGACTGCGTGTGGCGCCCCTCTTGACCCCCATCACTACACCTCTGTGTGACATGCCGAATTCTAACTCAAAATATGCTAAAAAAAACTTCCTTGGGTAATTGTTAACGATGCCCAACGTCCAACCGCCCTTACTGTTTGTTATCAACACGGCCAACGGCATCTGTTTTCATTCTTATGCCAGTGACAGCGTGTTCACAAACTGTGCGAGATATGTACTGTGTAGTCATTCAGTGTATTAAAGCCAGACTATACGGACCTGATTGCTTTAACTGACATTGATGAGAGCACCTGGCAGGAAGCGGTTATTTGAACGAAACATCCGGAGATTTGATACGAAGGCCTCGAGATAAAGCTTTGAGACCAAAAGAAAATCTACAGCCGCGGACAGACGTAGTCGGTGGAAATGGAACCTAACACGACCACCAGCAGACAACAGTTAAGTCTGTGCTGAATATGGCAAATATGTAGGTCACAGCTGGGACTGCGTTGCCACGTAAAATGTTTGTTTGTGTAAAATGTTTGACATGTTTCGGATGTTCCTTCAGAGTTGAAGATAGTTTACTTCCTAGTCCAAACCTCCCGCAGGACGACGGGGGATGGGAGCGGGCTGGGTTTGAACCCTGGACCATCGATAAATCTGAACGACAGTCCAGCGCGCAAACCGCACGACCGGGCAGCCATCCAAATACTGTACCCCTCCTTAATCTTCAGACTCAAAGACAAGCCTTGTTCTTCTTCTTCTTCTGTTTATTATTATTCATAACACTCTTTTTTTTACTCTATCGCCCCCCCCCAGGAGTTGAGTTAACTCACGAACGTCCCTGAAAATCCCGAATATTGAAATCAGAAGTCAAACTAATCCGTTTTCCAAAACGGGACGCTTCGCACATGCTGAGTATTTAGCGGAACACTGTGAGTAATCTTTTTAGAGAGATTAATTCACGTGGTGGCCTAATAGATGAGTATTCCAGTAGTTCGTGGAACACCTATTCAGACCTTGCGTAACACTAGGGTCCAGCTGAACACAATTGGGGAAACACTGAGCTCATGCCTTCTTGATTCAGGATCGTAAAACTCCACCTCTAAGAAGCTTTTTGCCAAGTATATTCACTTCCCTTACACTTAAATATTTTATCTTATCTTATCTTCAAAATAGAAGAAGATTACGTCCTACGCGTCATGCATTCAGTCATGCGTATTAACCAATGACCTAAATTCTGCCAGGTCACTGGTTTTCCTGGCTAGCTCAGGCGACACATTCCATGCTGTAATGGCACTAGGGAAGAAGGTGCATTTGCACAAATTTATCCTAGCATATGGGACGAGGAATGTGCCTTTATCTTTGTGTCTTTCAGAGTATTTTATTAGATTTTGCTTTTGTATTTGAAATGTATGGTTCAGTGTTTTATGTATAATTGCTACTTTACTTTTAAGTCTCCTCTCCTGAAGGCTTTCTAAATTAAGTGATTTTACTAAAGGTGTTACTCTAGTCAAATGTGAATATTCGTTTGTTATGAATCTCACTGCTGTATTTTGTGTCTGTTACAGTTTCTTAATGTTTTCTCGAGTTGAGGGTCCCAAACAGAGGATGCATATTCCATTATTGGCCTAACCAAGGTTAAATAACATTTTAGCTTTATGTTCTTATTTGATTTATAGAAATTTACTTTCATAAACCCAAATGCTTTGTTTGATTTTTTTTTTTTAAGTTTCATCAATATGGCGGTTCCCAGACAGTTTTTCATTTATTATAACATGAATCCATAATGTCTAAATCTCACACCTAATGTTAAAGCATTTTAGCATATTTCAAACCAATCAATAACGTGTAGTTATTTCAAAAAGCAAATTGTTCTATTTTTTACTAAGAACTTTTAAATAATCGTCCGATTCTTTTTACTCCTTATAAATCAGTCGTATCTATTTTAGAGCTTCTAATAAGATGCATTTTCCTTCGCGATGTCCCTGCGGCTAGATCTTGCAGTGCTATTTTTATTCCTTGAATGAATTTCTTGTCGGAATTTAAAAGTTCCATCAAAATACCATTCGGATAATCCATTCAATTTTGCATCCTTCGGGACAGGAATGCATCACAGCAGAAGTAAATATCAACTTAGCGTCAAAAAAACAACAAACGTCAACCTTTTAATTGGCTAAATCTGGTGGGGGCGCTCCAATTGAAATCGCGCTCCATTGATTGACAGATTGGAGCTGGTGGTTTGAGGGAAGAAGAGGGGGCGCTGGGGCGAGGGGCGCTGCTCATCCTCGGAGTTCGTGATAAGATCAAAGTCAATCGCCTCGATAAACTTGCAGAAAAATAGAATTTTGTAAAAAAAAAAAAAAAAAAAAAAAAAAAAAAAAAAAAAAAAAAGCCAAAAAAAATATTCATGGAATTTTTTAAAGGCTTGATGAAGAAGATCTGTTTAATTCTTGGTGTGGACATTTAGAAATTCAACCTGTCTTTTCAAAGTCTTTTTTGATCGGTTTCCAAGCAACAGTCAGAATGCTAATTATTTAATTGACAAAAAAAAATATTCCATATTTATTAATGGAAATTGTGTGTTCGCATTGTTTTTATTCTTTAGCCCTTTAAATGAAATTTCAGCCTTTTTTTTTTGTAAGCAATACTCTATGTACAATTTAATGACAAAAAAATATAAATTATTCAACCCACAATTCAAGTAGTTTGCTAATGTACACAACATGTAATCTATTCTTACTTATTGTAATTATTTTGCCTCTGACTTCATTATGTTGAAGATTACATCCAATAAATATGTAATAGTTTGATTGTATCATATCAGCATCCATGCAAAGTATGCACAGTGTACATTTATGTGTAAAATATTCGAAACTTCCCAAGAATATTTATGTCGATGTCGACCTTTTTTTTTCCTTGAATTTTTCATGGGACGTAATCCATTTTACAGACGCTTTTATAACACAGCAGAGTCATAGTTCTTTAAAAAAAAAAACATTTTTTCTCTATCTGTAGCTTGTTGTTGTGCAAAAGGCACCATTGGACAATGATAAGTTTTACAATTCGATTTCTTATTTAGATCACTCTCTGACTCAGAAGATATACTTGCAATATTATGTTATTCTAGTTTTGGATACATGCTGCTATAATTTATTCAACAATGAAACGGTATGATTTTACAAAGCTTATATTAACTCACTCTGCCTGTCTGTCTGTCTGTCTATCTGGTCAAAAGTTTGTACACGTGATTTCTCCCACACCCAATCTCGGATCAAGATGAAAATTTGCACAATTATTTCTTTTACCTGGAAAAAAACAAGAATCAATGTCAAAAAAGTAACTAATTAGTTAATTTGAAATTGGTAATAAATTCTATATCTATAATCTATAACAAGGGAAATAAATTGTAGTTGTCTGAGGTAGTGGTAAAGCTGAATTAGTCCCCTTTATATGTCGTGGTCTGAGTCTTAGTGAACACAAGCCTAAAAAATAGGACGAGACTATAGAAACAATAGATAACTATAAAATCTTCCATGTTCATGAGCTCTCCACTAGCAGAGTGGTTACGGTGTTGGCTTGAGAAGCCTGAGAATGCTTGAGCCATGAGTTCGAATTCAGGTCGTTCCCCCCTTTAAATTATTTATTTTTATAAATGTTTTTTTTTTAATTGTTAGATCTATTACAAATTTAATTACATGACTGATACAAACTAATTGATACAAGTATGCTTAATACGTTGATTGTTTTTTTTTAAGTATTTTGTATGGTTTGCTTGTTGTTGGTTTTTTGGTTCAAATAGGTGTACAGTGCATCTCCCATATGTTCATATGAACATATGTTCATAGTGTTTCTGAACGTGATATTGAGAGGCAGAGCCATGTGTGTGGTTGAGGTACATATTGTTATAGCTCCGCCATCTAAGCTAGAAGGTGCGCATGGCAGAGTTATAACAATATGGAAGTGTTCCTAATTGTATTCAAGATTAGGCTCGAGCTGAGATGTTTGCTAAGCGCTTAATGTTACATGATCCTCATCTCACAAGATTACAAAAGAGATTTGAGAGATCAAGAGATCAAGCTTTAGAAGCATGGAAGATCAGGGTGCAATGTGCATGGAAGATCAGGGTGTAATGTGCAAGGAAAATCAGGGCGCAATGTGCATGGATGATCAGGGTGCAATATGCAATGAAGATCAGGGTGCAAAATGCAAGAAAGACCAGGGTGTATGTATGGAGGATCAGGGCGCAATCTGCAAGGAAGATCAGGGTGCAATGTGCATGGACGATCAGGGTGCAATATGCAAAGAAGATCAGGTTACAATGTGGAAAGAAGATCAGGGTGCAATATGCAATGCAGATCAGGGTGGAATATGCAAGAAAGACCAGGGTGCAATATGCATGGACGATCAGGGTGCAATATGCATGGAAGATCAGGACGCAATGTGCAAGAAAGATCAGGGTTCAATATGCAATGAAAATTAGGGTGCAATATGCAAAGAAGATCATGGTGCAATGTGCAATGACGATCAGGATGCAATGTGCATGCTATAGGAGCATGGTAAACGTGCTTTTCTAAAGCCCAAAAAAACAGTCGCACATTTTGTTTTAGTTACTATCGACTTCCGATACTAAATATTTCAATAGAAATGTTTCTGTTGCCGACTTTCGATTGCAGAAAACTTCAGAAAGTCGGAAGCAAATAGCTTTACAATACTGTACAGTCTCTATTGTGCTAATTTTCTAGAAGTTAAATAGCTTTTAGCTACGCATAGTAAAACATTGGAGGGATGGGGGAGTCTTTGCATAAACAATAAAAAAAAAATAGTCCGACTCCCTAACGAACTTTACCGAGACCGTATCACTGACTTCACTGGGCTGAATCACTGACTTCACTGGGTCGGATCAGTGACTTCACAGAGGCTAAATCACTGACTTCACGAAGGCTTATTTAATGAGGAAAGAATTATTTTGTTTTGTTTTATTGTGGATTCAGTCTAAGCTAAATCTAGATGCCTACAATGTCAGTGTTCGCACAGGGTTCCATCATTCCTAGATCCGGGCCTGTTTTATTCACAGGTCGAAGCGAATTCCTTAAAATCAAAGAGACGATACTTTGAAAAAAAAATTATTTGACGAAACAAAACTTAAAAACAAGGTTACAAAGACAGTTTGTGTGGAAACACAAACTCAAAATCGGCCCCCGAAATGGTCCACCCAGGCAGGCTTCAATATTTTCAGAAAGAACATCCGAATGTAATTATATCATAGACAAATGAGAGACAAGAATGGAGAAAGAAGGTTGACAGATCTTGTCTAGCGCCCCAACGGTCCAGCAGATCAAAGGATGGGTGCAAGTGAATGCAAAGTTAGATGTGAACCTGGCCTAACTAGTTCCCCTTTCAGACATTATGGTCTATAGGGCAGATGATGTAAAGTTCATCTGTTTTTGTGGCCTATGGTTAACGAGGGTGTCATGTAGCCAGCACAACGACCTACCGCCTTTACTTTTCCCCAACTAATGTCAGGTTCCCATTAAAGCTGGGTAGACTCAGAGGCACCCAAAGATTCCGAAGTTGAAAATCACCAGGATTCGAACCCGGGACCCCCGGTTCGGAAGCCAAGCGCTTTACCGCTCCTCCCCTGGCCTAACTGAAGTCTTATAATTGATGTAAGTGTTTTGAAAAGGCTCAATCTCTCTTTTTTTTTAAAAGAAAAAAAAAAAAGGAAACCTCAGAATTTGCGCTATTCAATTTTAGCTTTATCATCATAGGAATCCTTGGGCCTCTTTTATTTACCTCTTTTTGGGATTTATGTGCCTCTTTTATGGGCTATCTTGCCTCTTTTTTGAGCTTTTTTTAAAATTATTATTTATTTTTATTGGTTTTTATTTGTAAGTTCTCATAATTGAGAAGTATTAATACATAAACAAATCGAATCCTTAATAGAAACAGAGTAATGTGCTGTGCTTTTATAATTTTAAAGAAAATGCAGTTTAGAAGATTACTATTCGTTTTATATAAGGTCTAACTTATAATGCGTACTAAATAGCTTTTTCTCTTTAAAAACTGCTTGCATAAGTGATTTAAAAAATTAGATTTTTCGCTTTCAGAAAAAAAAAAAGGAGCCGTTGCATCAGAACTTTGAATGGTCTAAAATATTGTCATGTCGGATTTTCACTATCTTTACCAGTTTACGAGATCTAAACGGGACGGACGGACAGACGGACAGACATTTCACACAAAACTAATAGCGTCTTTTCCCCTTTCGGGGGCCGCTAACAAGACCAAGATAGCATATATTTCATGATAAAAAAATAACTACACTTTGTACATAGTTTCATTTTTAATGCCACTTGTATTTAGAAATTGGACTATTCTCTCCCTCGGTTTCATAAGCCATGATGGCTTATTTAAAAAAAAATTGTCAATATTTAATGTTCATATGGCTAACAAACTGACAAGACAAAAACCCAGAGATCGATCGTTCAGCCAATGAAATGGTAGGATTCTTATGAATGAAGAGAATCATGGGAAATGTATGGCAGACGATGAAGAGGGAAAAATTGGATTGGATTGTGTTGAGGTTGTTGTCAATGAAGCAGGCTATAAATTATATACTGTTGGTATTCTTGAAGAAAGGCATGTGGCTTTGTTTCGTTATATTGATACGATAGATAGTCAAGTTTTTTAAAGTATGATGTCAGAATTTCAGCTTTCCTCGCCATGAAAAAAAAAAAACAAAGATGAGATGTAATTTGAAAGTCGTGGTTTTCTTGCTATCCCATGAAAGAGTTGTTTGGTCAACATTGGTGACTCTTTCACAACCTCTGGCTTTTTTTTTTCGGTTTTTAATGTGTTTCCTTCGTGGCTGTCGTAATTAATGATATAGATTTCGGTTTTGTTGTCTTACTTGATGTTTTCATTTGATGACATCTTCTTGGTCCTCTTTGTTATCTTTACCGTTTTCTTCTTTGATGTCTTGATCAAAGTCTTCTTTGATGTCTTGATGTCTATCTTGATGTCTTCATCGTTGTCTTCATTGGTGTCGTCATCGAAGTCTTCATTTGTGTCTTTATCAAAGTCTTCTTTGATGTCTTTATTAAAGTCTTCTTTGATGTCTTGATGTCTATCTTGATGTCTTCATCGTTGTCTTCATTGGTGTCGTCATCGAAGTCTTCATTTGTGTCTTTATCAAAGTCTTCTCTGATGTCTTTATCAAAGTCTTCTTTCATGTCTTTATCAAAGTCTTCTTTGATGTCTTTATCAAAGTCTTCTTTGATGTCTTTATCAAAGTCTTTTTAAACATCTTGATGTCTTTATTGATGTCTTCATCGTTGTCTTCTTAAACATCTTGATGTCTTTATTGATGTCTTCATTGTTGTCTTCTTAGATGTCTTTATCAAAGTCTTTTCTGATGTCTTTATCAAAATCTTCTTAGATGTCTTTATCAAAGTCTTCTTTAAGATCTAGATGTCTTTATTGATGTCTTCATCATTGTCTTCTTTGATGTCTTGATGTCTTCCTTTATTTCTTCACCAATGTCCACTCTGATGTGTTTCTGGTGTCGTCGAGTATCTGGCAGTATCTGCATTGCATATCGGCAGTTTCCTTTCTACGGGAAATAACTCATAAAATAAACACTCTTACACAGCATTATTATGAATTAAGCAAAAATATTTTTAAAAAGTCTATATTTAGCCATCACATTACAACTCTCTTGCTACTCCGGCTCTAAAAGATAAATAAATCAGCTACAAAAAATAATCCTCCTCTATATTTTACTTAAAAGGTATTAAGAGGGAGATAATTTCATTTTACTTTTTTAAAAACTTGCTGACTTCTCTCCCTTGTTTCATTTCATTCTATTTATAGGTTTATCAAAAGGTTTCGAACCAAGTTGAAAATAAAATATTACAATAAGTCTATTTTTAAATACCGGCAAGTAAAATAAAAATTTACTTTGTAAACTATTTTTTATTCGTCTCCTACCAGAAATAAGTTTTATAGTGCCTCGCTTAACATTGCCCCTTCCCCCCTCCCCATCCGTCGGGTACGATCGACGGCTATTATGACACCTACATACAATTATCTTATGTGATTCGTTTTTTTTTTTTTTAGGATCTTATGTGATTCGGTATTCTAACCCCTTATGTATAATCTGGTCGCCTATGGCCGCATGAGGGCCGAAACAAAAATGTTGAGCCTTTAAGAAATAAAAAGGGTGCATGGTCTGGTGAATAACAATGTGTTTCCTGAAATCATTTGATGAGCTCGTTACATAAGGATCTATTTTTAGAGCCCATCGGTGTTTTGAAACGAATATTGCGAATCTTTTCGGGACTTGACTAGACACCAGACCAGGTATGCAAAGGTTGGACGTCCAAGTGACCGTCATGGTAGATCTGAAAACTGACCGCTGACGTTGCAACCTGCTACCAGAGGCGTAGTGAGCAAAAGGTGCTCCCGGGGCGAGGTACTTTATTTTCCATATGTGGTCAGTGGAGGCCACTTCCTGCCACTTCACAGTTCTGACAATGCAGACGTGCTGACATGTTTCATGGAAATGAGCTATTGGTCTCCGCTGGTCATGGGTCGCCACGTCACATGTCAGTGTTCAGGCCTGCTATTACGATTAGATTGGTCTCGGTCCGTCAGGGGGGGGGGGGGGAAGGCAGATTACGTATAAATCAGTGATACCCAATGTTTTTCGACCCACGGACCATTTTTATAGTCAAAACCTGCCCACGGATCCCCAACAGAGTATGTCTTTTCAGACTCCTTGAATAGTCCAGTTCATTAAGAAGTGGTATTAGAGGCACTCGGTCCATCACCATTTTGCTTAGATGTTGTTCCTTGAGTTTTTTTTTGCAGTGACGGTCTTTCCCGATGTTTTTCTATGGCTGTTTGAAATTTAGAAAAGTTAAATCATCTTTGTTTGGCTACAGATTTTTATTCAAATTTCCTGAAGCTTAGAAAGTATCATTGATCATAGTTTTATTATATGAAGAAACTGTGGTCAGTGTTATATTTAATTATAAACAAAAATATTCAGCGCAGTTTTGTCGCCGTTTTATTCTTTGGCTTCATCATACTGTTTGTCAACAAAAATGTCTGCTCCTTTGATTGGTATGCACTCCAAGCTGTGTTCACAAAGATCCCGAATTAGAATCCTGTCCGCGGCAATGTCCTGTTGTCCGCTGCAACCCCCCGTCGTCTCACGGGAGGACCGGATTTGGAAGTATAATATCTTCAACTCTGAAGGAACATCCGAAACATGTCAAACATTTTGTAACAAGTACACTTGAAGTAGGAGGTGGCGTCACGTGATAATCTTCATTTCCGAAGGAAAGTACGAAACCAGTGGCGTAGCAAGGTACTCTTTGGCAAAGTGGGTCATTGAACCACTTAGTGTCCAAATTTTTTTACGCCGCTGTCCGAAACGTACCCTTTTATCTTTTTGAAAAAGTGTTCAATTGGTTAAAAAATGAAATTAGACAATGAAAGCAAAACATTATTAGCAGACGGTAGAAAGTTCACATCACAATAAAAAAAAAAAAAACTAATGAAAACAAAATTCTGTAAATCTAAATATAACCTCAGTTTTAGTAAATACAAAAAATTTGTATTGACCTTGATACACTGGCCCCATTGCGCATACCAGCGATCCATGTACTATCTGGAAGTTTAATTAACTTTTAAAAGCATTCAATCATACAGAAGTCACAACTAATGCGGGGCCATGAACTACTTTCTAAAGTCATTGTGTTCTGAAAGTGGAGCGCCCTCTCTTAGCGGCCGTGTGGAGCGCCCTCTCGTGGCGACCAAGTCAATAAGACGCCAGCCTGTAATGCAGTGTTGATTCAAAGCAAGTAGATTACTCATTAGAGATGACCGGGCTTAATCTTTCATGAATCGAAGATTGCATTTCATAAAAGAGCGTCCTTATGTGTGTGCTTGTCTCTACATGTCATAGTCTAGATGAGAGAGAAAGAGAGAGAAGAGTGAATACAGTGAGACAAAGTGAGGACGAAAAGAAGAGAAAAAAGAGAGAGTGAGAGACAAGAATAGGGGAAAGAATATAGAGAAAGAGAAAAACGTTATAGCAAAGAGAGACAGAGAGAGAGAGAGAGACAGACAGACAGACAGAGAGCGACAGACAGAGAGAGACAGACAGAGAGAGACAGACAGAGAGAGACAGACAGAGAGAGACAGAGAGAGACAGACAGACAGAGAGAGACAGACAGAGAGAGACAGACAGACAGACAGACAGAGAGAGACAGACAGACAGACAGACTGACAGACAGACACAGAGAGATAGAGAGACAGACAGACAGAGAGAGACAGACAGAGAAAGAGACAGACAGACAGACAGAGGTATAGAGAGACAGACAGACAGAGAGACAGAGAGTTTCTAACGAGAAATAAAATTGACAGAAAAAATGACAACGGTGAGAGATGATGTGTAGAAAGAGAGCCAAGGCAGAAACAGAATAGGAAGAAAGAAAATAAAGAAGATAGAAAAATAGAGGAAGATAGAAAGACAGAAAAAGAAAAGAATATTATAATAATTTCCAAAATTTGTTTTTGGTTACCTCCCCTTTGCCTAAATATTCCTGTAGAAAAGTTTTGGGAGAAATATTCACATAATTAAACTCCATACCACCACACTCTCAACGGCACTAAAGAAATGGATTTTTTTAACCTCTCTAATCAAATTTGTTGCAATGTCTAGACTTCAGATGTAAGGGCGACTACTTTCTATAATCATGATCGATGATCTGTTTTATTTATCTGTAAGCTAGTCTCGTTCTGAGAAACGGGAAGTGCTTATATTGTGCGAGATAATGTTCACCAAGTATTGAATACTGTATTCTGTTATTTATTAATATTTTTTGTTACAAAGCTTATTTCAACTCACTCTGTCTGTCTGTCTGTCTGTCTGGTAAAAAGTTTCAGCACGTTATTTCTCCAGCACCCATTCTCGGATAGAGTTGAAACTTCGCAAAATTATCCATTGGCGTAAACAAGGCATGTATTTAAAAAAAACAAAATGAACAATTATTCAATTAATTACTGGTAATTAATTATTTTGTTTGATACCAACAAGGGAAGTTAATCCTTCAGTATTCGCAGATATTGTTAAACACGTAGGGTTTGTCCCCTTAGATAATTGTACACGTTATTTTTCACACAACCACTCACGGATCAACTTGAAACAATTATTTCTTGTACCTAACAAAACATAATTTAATTTAAAAAATGAACCAATCGTTCAAATAAGTATTGGTAATTAATTATTTTGTTCGTATATTGAATAAGGGAAATAACTTCTACATTACAGAGAGATATAGGTGTAACTGACTAGCTTTTTTTTTTAAGATTGTTTATATTTTGCTAGTTTTAATATTGTATTATAGAGAATAGGTTGGGCTCTGTGACCACAACCATTGGTCAGTCTAGGAGATACAACTCGGAAGTAAAACTACAATTATTTAGTAATAACTATCCATTGTCTATGACATACTCTGGTCCACATGTAGTCTAATAAAACATGAATGGGTGTGAAACTAATTGTGGTGAAGCAAAGTATGAATAAAACATGACATTTAACTTATAATATGTAACTTAGAATAACAGCAACACTAAGGTAACAAGGTTACTAAGAGATGAAGGTCAAGAAAACTAAGCCAAACATAGATAAGCCCCGAGGAGGACTCGAACTTCGGACCTCGACCTTGCGCCATCGCCTAGCAGCGACCTAGTATCCACTTTGACCATTTGGCAATCCAAAACGAAAAGGGTTAAAACTAAATATAGAATTAAGAAAGGTCTATTATGGATAGGAATGTGGGCGGGCTATGAGAGGGGGCGCAGAATCACGTGAACCTGGGTGGTGGCGCAAATTGTATGTAACAAAACTGACTAGAAAGCTTTTTTATTTATAAAGAGCAGTCGTCTTAAGACGAGACGGAGAAATGACTCAGTTTCACAGGTAGCAAGGGAAGTAATTACAAAGTTACATAAGATCTCGTTTAAGGACCACTATGAACGCCGTACCTTATTATATAGATTTACTTGTTTGTACAGAAAACCAAGATACACATCCCGTGGTCAGTCAGTGTGCACTCGGGTGCGTGTCTTATTGAGGGGGATGGTTAATCTGTTTAGTCATTGAAATAGTCTTCCAGAAATTATTTTCTACGACGTGTATTTGTATTGATGAAATATTTTCCAATCAAATCAATAACTTCATTATTTTTGTATTGACTTTTGCTTGATACATCTGCAGACTCGTACATCGCAATAGACAAGAAAATGCAATCTAGGGGTAAAAACCTATATTACACAAAGCTGGCAGGCTGACAGAAATGTTTGAACTCCAGACTATCTCGTAACCTTGTTTATTTTCCATCAAGAATTATTGTAGATCTAGATCCAATAGTTACATCACACTAGCTCCAGCTGGAATAACCTACCCAGTGTGCGGCCGAACATTCCGGGCTCACATATGTCTCACCAGCCACATGAGGAGGCACAAAACCCCAGTGGAAAGCCCTCAGACCCATGGATGACAAAACGTTCATCATCGAACCACGATGGGCGAACTATATACATAGTATTGCAATAATTTTCTACACACACACACACACACACACATAAATACACTCACATAAGCGCGAGCGCATAGCTTCAAACACATATTCTTTGTTCTCGCCACAAGAGGTTCTCGAGTCTACTGATCATCTGCTGTACTGGGATAGGCCTATTTTGATTTACAAAACGGTAGGTTTTAATCTCCATTATCTGCTGTTCATTCCTAAAAAAAAAAACGCTACCATTATTGACATCGCCGTACCACTGACTCATAATTTAAGAAAAACTGAATTGGAAAAACAGGGAAAATATGGAAACCTAGGCTTGGAGATTAAGCGTTTATGGAAGTTATCCAAAATAACAATATACCCCATTGTTATATCAACCGAGGGGATAATAACAACTGACCTCACAGACACCTTCAAGGCCCTTAACATTCCTAGGAACATCTTCGTTGCCTGTCAGAGGGCGGTACTGCTGCAGACCTGCCACATCACCAGAAAATTCCTCAGTGGAAACTGTTAAAGGGACTACGATGAATTTTGTTTCTCTTTAGCGAAACTCGACCCTGGCAGCGCCAGAGAATGACTACTCGTTCATTTCTAACATAATAATAATTCCTCAGTGGAAACTGTTAAAGGGACTACGATGAATTTTGTTTCTCTTTAGCGAAATTCGACCCTGGCAGCGCCAGAGAATGACTACTCGTTCATTTCTAACATAATAATAATTCCTCAGTGGAAACTGTTAAAGGGACTACGATGAATTTTGTTTCTCTTTAGCGAAATTCGACCCTGGCAGCGCCAGAGAATGACTACTCGTTCATTTCTAACATAATAATAATTCCTCAGTGGAAACTGTTAAAGGGACTACGATGAATTTTGTTTCTCTTTAGCGAAATTCGACCCTGGCAGCGCCAGAGAATGACTACTCGTTCATTTCTAACATAATAATAATTCCTCAGTGGAAACTGTTAAAGGGACTACGATGAATTTTGTTTCTCTTTAGCGAAACTCGACCCTGGCAGCGCCAGAGAATGACTACTCGTTCATTTCTAACATAATAATAATTCCTCAGTGGAAACTGTTAAAGGGACTACGATGAATTTTGTTTCTCTTTAGCGAAACTCGACCCTGGCAGCGCCAGAGAATGACTACTCGTTCATTTCTAACATAATAATAATAATAATAAAAGATAAGTAGAAACATTGTGTTATCCCACAAACTAAGACGCTGGTCTTAAAGGATTTGCCAATCAGCTAGGGCTATTCAAGCCATGGTCTTGTTTAGATTTGTAAAAAAAAAAACAACAATATTGCAACGAAAAAACGACACGCCTAAGCCTAGATCTTCAACAACACCAACCACTGTGTATTCAGACTCGATTTCATTGGTAAAAAACAAACCCCATTTGGGCAGTTGTTTGAGACAAACATCTATAAAAAAAGCTAACAGGTTCCTCGAAATAAAGAATCACCCTTTGTGTCAGGATTTTGTGATTTTACCATCACAAAAGAAATACAAGACACCGATAGCAAAGACAAACAGACACAAACACTATTTTGTTCCCCTAGCAATCAAATCATTAAATAAGAACAATCTGCTATTAACTTTGTCAGATGTAAATTATGAGTGCGTCTGGTGTGAATGTACACTATGGTTTCTTATAGTTATAATGTTTTTTGTTTGGTGTAATGTACAAATTGTAAGACAAATTTCCTTACGGATAATAAAGATTATTATTATTATTATTATAATTCTTAGCCTTTATTAACGAAAATCGAGAACATTTGGGCAAGAAACTTGAACGCAATGTAAGTCTGTAGAGATCTTTTAAAATTAATTGACGTTGTTTTTTTTTTTGCTTTTCAAACAAACTAAACAGCATGTCTTTATATGAGAAAAGAGTCCTTGTAATCACAACAAATGTCCGTAAGGATCAATAAAGCAGTCTTAGTCTTAGTCTTAGTCTTAGTGAAGTTTGATGCATATTGCAGTTTAGCATTTCGCCTAGGTTACCTCTGTTTTATTTATTCAAAGACTAGATATTGTTTATTTTTCCATAGACCTTTCACTGTGGCTTTACTTAGTTATAATAATAGTCGAAAGGCCCAGATTCCTTTTGACCCGCAAATTCTAGTATCCATTATTTTCTGTTGGACCGGCTCCTTAATTTCGAGCATCACTAATCTCTTTCTTTCTTTTTCTCTCTCTCTCTTTCTATCTCTCTCTCTCTCTCCCTCTCTCACAGCCCCTCCCCCAATATCTGAATTAATAAATAGTCTTATTCGTACACTAGTGCCGGCCTTACATAAAACATAATTCCGCTCCACACATTTTACCTGACCTTACATTACCTTACCTTATCTTATAAAATACAGACGTTGCTTCAAAAAGATAGTTCCATTCCGTCCCACACATTTTACCTTACCTTACCTTACATTATCTTATCTTATCTTATACAGACGTTACTTTAAAAACTACGTTCTACATATGTTCCTAGGCCAATCTAGTTGCACATGTTAATTGGTGCTTTAAACTCTACTTTGTCTGATTCAGGCAACCCATTGCATTGTCCAAAGGCACGGTGAGAATATTTGTTTGTTAGTAATCGTGCGTCTCCATTTTGCGCCTTTACTTTCTTCAACTTAAGTCAGGCACCCATTAGAGTTGGGTGGACTCAGGGGTGCCCTAAAAATCCTGAAATTCAAAATCTCAGTTTTCATCGAGATTCGAACCCAGGACTCCAGGTTTGGAAGCCAAACGCTTAACCACTCAGCCACCGCCCCCCCCCCCCCCGTTTATGTATTTTATATTGTAGTAAATGAAATAAACTTGTTTTTCCATTGTAAAGTAAACCCTACGTAAAAAAAAAGGCAAATCATTTACGTCGAAATAATTAAAACTGAGCTGTAGAAACCTGTTTTACTTAATGATAAAATAAATAAATCCTTTAATGGATTTATAATTTATTTTTTTTTTTACATATTTGCAATTTTATTTTTTAATCTAATTGTCAAAAAAATTCCAGGATATGACAGGGGAAATAATTCTGTAAAACATCTGGATGAAAGCATTGGAGTAGTAGCCCCTGCGAACAGATATTCTATTAATCGCTTATGACGTCATATCAGAGCTTGAAAATTTTTTTTTCAGCTCTGAACATGATAAGGATAAAAAAAAAATATTTTTATGTGTGGAAATTGATAAATTTTTTGATGGTAGGAAAGAAATTAGGAAATAGTTTTATAGAGTTTTTTTAAAAAAAAGAAAATAATTTAGTTTCTTAAGCTTGAGGCTATTTCGGCCATTCGGACACAAAATTTATGTGAGCCTTCCTACTTGCATGATACTCTTCTAAAAATACCATTAAGCAAAGTAACTATTATCGTCTTAGTACAAGACTGATTGGATGTGCGATGGCTCAGCGGTAACGCTCTTGGATTTGAACCGGGGGTCCCGGGTTCAAATCCTGATGAAGACTACGATTTTTAATTTCGGGATCTTGAGGCGCCTCTGAGTCCACCTAACTCTAATGGGTACTTGACATTAGTTGGGGAAAAGTAAAGGTAATTGGTCGTTGTGTTGGCCACATGACATCCTCGTTAACCGTAGGTGACAGAATCAGATGACTTATCTGCTCCTCTCTATAGGAGCAGATAAGGTCTGAAAGTAAAACTTTACTTTACAAAACTGAATAAGAACTTAGATATACACAATTATTGTATAATAAAATGCTGATAAATAGTAAATACTCAAATATTTGACACCAGTCCGACTTGCAGAAATAAAAGTGTTATCGTTCCAAGACTTTTGGGACCGACCCGCGGCGTAACATACGCCGCAACCTTTTTTTTTTTTTCTTTCTGAGCCACGCTCTCTTTCACCGCGACAGTTACGTGGGATAACTCTAGTCCGACGTGCAGTCAAAAAAGAGTTATCTTTTCATGGCTTTTTCATTCATCGTGGAGTCCCGCATGTTTGGGCCATGAAGAGAATTATATAGATAGATTATTATTTTTTTTACAAAGCTTATATCAACACTGTCTTAGTGGAATCTTGAGCATGTGATTTCTCCCACTTCCCATTCTCGTATCAAGTTGAAACGTTGCACAATTATTCATTGTCGATGACAACACAGAAATCAACGGGGGAAGGGAAGCTAATCAGAATGGGGCTACTAGAGGGAGATAAGTCTTAGAAAGAGAATCAGGTCGTTCGCTAAAATTTTTTTATTAACAATAGACTACACAAACTTCTACGTTTTTAAGTGATTGTGTAGCTTAGTGGCTAACAAGTTGGCCTTCCATCGTGAAGGGTCTAGTTCGAATCCAGACTCATGCAATTATTTAAGATTTTGTTTTGAAAAGACAAAAGTTATTGGAGAAAAGCGGGCCTGTCCATTCTTTTTATGCTGTCGTCCCATCGCTTCCTCTGTCTGCCTCTTCTTCTTTTTCCTGGTCCTGTTCCCTGAAGAAAGGTCTTTGCGAGCCCCGAAGATCGTGTAATACGGCCATAGAGTTGCAGTTGCGTTTTTTAACAGTAGTTAGCAGGTCATCGTGATCTACTAAATATTAATGACATGATTGATTCAAAATGATGCCATTTCACTCAATATAAGCTTTTTTTTTTTAAGTTTTTTTTTTCATTGTCCCTTGTTTTTATTCCATTGTATCATACAACTTGTCCCATAATGCTACCAATACCAATACCAATAGGGATAAGCCAGGGAATACAATGACTGTGACCTTGTATTATGATTAGGTCATTAGACCAGTGACTTCTGCTGTACTGGCAAGTTAGTCCAGTGGTACTTTTGTGGTCCCAAATTATATTACCTAGGCTATTAATTATAGCCTCCAGACCAGCGGTTCTCAACCTTTTATGCTCGGCGACCCCTTTTTACAATCCCCCACTCTGACCCCCCCCCAACCCACACACAGACACACACATAGAACAATAGAAGAATAGACAAAAACAATCCATATTTTCGATTGTCTTAGGCGACCCATGGCAAATCGTCATTCGACCCCCAAAGGGGTCGCGACCCACAGGTTGAGAACCCCTGCTCTAGATATACAAAATTACTGAGACAGACAAGTAATAATACTGAGATTTCAGTTGCAACAATACAAAATAAAGTTTATTTAGAAACAAAAGAAAAGATCATGTAAAATAAAAACGGAAATAAAGGCTAACAAAATAAAATAAAATAATGAAACAAATCAAAATAGTAGGACAGGTTCAGTTCAAAATAATCAAAGAACCGCCATCACAGAGGCACAATAGTGTCTCATCTCAAAAACCAAAAACGATGGCTTACATTAATACCTGTCTCATATCAAAACAAACGCTTGTCTTTTACGCATAAAAAAACACATACAGGAAAGGATAAGAGACTAAGTAGACATAAGATATATGCATTAACCAACTTATTAATAACAAATAAGTAATGAGCTTGTTATCGAAAAACTCATTCCCATAACAGTGGCACACTCCTCTTGAGTAACACAGTCAGGGCACCACAACAAAACTATTATATAAACATTATGGAGATTCAGTTCAAAATAATGTACAGTGGTCAGCTCAAAGACTCAAGAGAAAGTGGTGATTGTAAACAGTTAACAGGGACTTAAATAATGTATTTAAGGGGACTAACTCTTATTTAGAAAAAAAAAGTAGCTACTCTTATTGTCCCTCTTGTCACACTGACTTTGTTGAATCTAGCCTCTAATTAACAAGGCGACTATATGAACACAAGGGAACTCGCAGCAAGTAGTAATTACCTTTTGTAATGCAACGACTGTAATTAATTATATAATATTTGAATCATTGACCTATTTTAAACTTTGAATAACTTTGTCTATAAGTGACTAAAATCACACCCTTCTATTGTATCAAAGATTGCACCTTAAGATGAAAGCCCAAGTATATCTCTTGGGCTGGATAAGGGACAAGCTAAGGAAACCGAGAACTATGAACAATACTGATCAAAGTTCTTATATTTGGTGTTGTGTTACCATAAAATTAGTTCATTTTTTACGCAATGTATCTTTTGGAAAGTGAAATTAAAAAAAATAATTTTTAGAACTCGGCTTCAACAACTACGGCAGTGCTCCTCAAATTTTAAATAAAAAAATCCTTATCTCCAGCTATTCTGGTCACTGGAAATTCTCTATCTTGCTTGTTTTGTTTTACATGTTTCGGATGTTCCTTCAGAATTGAAGATTATTACATCCAAGCCCCGACGTCTTTCAGGACGACCTGGAATGGCAAAGAGCAGGGCTCGAACCACGGAACATCAAAACGACAGTTCAGAGCGCATACCATCCGACTAGGCCAGGAGTCGGCAACCTTTTGAGTCGGAAGAGCCAAAATTTACAATTTACAAAATTTCAAAGTTTTTAAAGAGCCACAATGTTTTTTTTCTTCAAAACAATAAATAGTACTCGATGGCTTTGCGTACATTTAGAAAGTTTGGATACATTTGGCTCATAACTTGTTTTTAGTTTCAAACACGACTTTAAATTTTCATTTGTTAGTTGGCTGCTTACTTTACATTTAATTATATTCATGCAAGAGAACACTTGCTCGCACAAATATGTCAATCTGATGATAGACAGCTTTCCAAACGCAAACTTCTTCACCTCGCTTTTGCAACATGGAGGTCTGTTCCATGCGTCGAATATTAGTGCCTCAACTCGCGGCATTTATTTAAAAGCTTTCCATTTTTTGTTGCGTTACATACATCTCTGGAGCTCTATCTCTTCCAACTTGACTTTCAACTCTGTACATTTCCTACTCCACAAAGTTTTACTTTTTAAATCGATCAATTGCATGTTTAAAGAGCCGGTATCAATTTCAAATGGATCAATGTGGACTTCGTGACTATTTGTGTTGAGAGGGTTAACTCTGAATGCTTGAATCGTTTCGTCGTTTTTGAATTGTTCAAACTGTCAACAAAATTCATCTTTAATTTTATCCTCAACATCGGCTGGGTTTCCCTTTCCCTATACTGTTAGACTCAGATCATTTAATTTCTCTGTTAAATCAACCAAAAAGTAAAGCTTTTGCAACCATTTATCGTTCTCTAATTCAGGGAGATTAATGTCTTTGTCATTTAGAAATGTATTTATTTCATTCAAGCACAAAGCAAAACATTTCAACACGTTACCGTTGGAAAGCCATCGCACACTTTATTGTAAAGAAAGAGGTCGAAATACTGAGTCTCCATTTCGTTTAAGAATTCTTTAAACTGGTAGAGTGCTTTTGGCAGGATGCTGTTGATTAATCCTGATTACCAAATTCATGACCTCAACTATTTCGGCCGGAAATGTTTGGGCACAAAGCGCTTCTTGGTGCATTTTGCATTGAAACGTAAGAATTTCAAGGTTTATTTTGCTTGGATGAATCGTTGTTGCCCTTTTATATTATCTGTCATACTTCTGGCTCCATCAGTTGCTAATGAAAAGATTTTATTTAAATCGATCTTATTGTCTTCAAGGTATTTTTGCAAAGCATTCACTCTATTTTCCCCTCTAGTTTGTCACGAGAGCGGTAGCAATCCTAGAAGTTCTTTATTTAGACCTTGGGAAGACATATATTTGACAAAAAAAAAAGGGCAACTTGTGACTCATTTATAGCAAGTGATAAGACAGAAAAAAAAACTGATTATCTTTCACCTGCAAATATGTTACATTTCAAGACATGGGGGAAGGCTGAGCTGAAAAGCGAGTACGATTGGCTGAGAGATAGAATCGGTGCCTAATCCTCGTTAATCGAGTCAGAACGATTTAATTATTTAAAGTTTAAAATAAATCATATTTGCGTAAGGAACTAAAGAGCCGCAGCTTAACATCCAAAGAGCCGCATGTTGCTCGCAAACCGCAGGTTGCAGACCCCTGGACTAGGCTGTCTTCCACGGTGCACGAAGCATTATTTATTCTAATGAGATGCGCGAAGATCAAATAAAGAATACAGTTTAATTAAGGGGGGGGGGGGTTGAGTCGGGCCGACATTGAAGTGTAAGAGACTCAATGGAGGGGGGGGGCAGTAGAATATGCGCGTGTGTAATGGCCTTGACCCTCGTAAGATCACGTGCTCGGCAAGACGTTTTGTAGCAGGTCTGTTTCGTACACATCAAAGCAGTCAACTAAAACGATGGTACGTCGTGAGAAATTGACCGTTGTGACAAGTGAAAGACTCTAGAATTGCATTAGCGAGGACGCATTGAAATGCCTACTTCAAAAAATAATTTTGAGCTTCTTGTAGGCTCCTCTCGCGAAAACATTTTAATAAAGTCTCAATTAAAAGATGAAACTTCGTCTTTAAATTTATTCAAATTTCGTTAACCTTTTTAGTAATGTCGTTTTTACTTGATAAATATACAAAATATGATCTATTTGTAGGACGCAATCCTGGCTCGTACGAAAAAATAGCCTATTTGTCCAATAGGGAGTGTTCCAGAGTTTGAGAACCGCTGAATTATAGCATGCTCAATTAGCCGTCGATTGCTCCGAGTACTTTAATAGAAAATCAATGGTATGTATTTCTCTTTGATTGGTTTGATAAGGTTATCGTATATCCATTGAGGAAAAAAACAACACAAGAAGTTATTTGTGTTATAACTTAGGGAAGTGAATCATACATTCGTGTTTCCAGAATTACTGGGAAAATAAACACAGAAAAACACAGACAAAAAAAAAAGGTAAATAAAATGACATTAATAAATAAAGCGACTGGAGGCTATCCATTAGGTACGTGGTGTAATTAATTAATCAATAAAAGATTTGGGGAAAAAGAGAAGAGAAGGAAAGAGAAGGGAGAGAGAGAAGGAGAGAGACGATAAGAGAGAGAAGGAGAGAGAGAATGAGAGAGAATAAGAGAGAGAATGCAAGAGAGAATGAGAGAGAGAATACGAGAGAGAAGGAGAGAGAGAATACGAGAGAGAAGGATAGAGAGAAAACTAGAGAGAAGGAGATAGAGGAGGAAAGAGAGAATAAGGGAGAGAATAAGAGAGAGAGAATAAGAGAGAGAGAAGGAGAGAGAATAAGAGAGAAAAGGGGAGAGAGAAGGGGAGAGAGAAGGGAGAGAAAGAGACGGAGAGACGAAAACACAGGCAAAAGTACAGAAAAGAAAGCAATGAATGAGAGAGAGAGAGAGAGAGAGAGACAGGAAGAAGGAAAGAGACAGACAGAAAAGGAGACAGAGACAAAAAGAGATAGCGAGAGAAGGAGAAAGTCACAGAGAGAAGAAGATAGAGAGACTAGGTGTGACCAAATATGTAGGTCGCAGCTGGGGATGCGAAGTTACGGAAATACTGCATTTCTTCTTTAATCTTCGGACTCAAAGACAGGTTTTATTATTGTTCGCCATTAGCAACATATAATGTACTAATTGGATCTAGCCAAATAAAGATTTTCTTTGATTTTATTTAAGTGTGTATCTTTTAGATTTTAACTGTTTTAAGTTTAAAAAAAAATAAAAAATTCTATTATGCTGCTATCAAAGTAATCAGCGGTGTATGTGTATAATATAGCATGCTAAAGTGAACCGACTCCATAAAATCGTCACTATTTAACATTATCTAAGATTTTACTTGTAGACAATTTAAAAACAAATCTGTGTTTCAAACAAAATTTCTTATCCGTGAAATAATTGCTAAATGTTTTACGTTACGTATGTTCCTTTAGACTTGAAGATAATCGACATTCTAGTCCAAACCTCCCACAAGACGACGGGTTTTTGGCAGCGGGCAGGGTAGGCAGGGCCGGTCCTACAGATTTGCGGAGCCCTATGCGAAACGGATTGCGAGGGGCCTTGTCTGGGTAGGGATAAGGATAATAAGTGAAAATTTTTTGTTAGAAAATAAATTCATCTTTGTATTTTATTCTTTACTTTTACTAAGTACTAAAGCACGATCACATTAACGAATATTTGAATAGTTTCAGGAGATTTTCATGACTGTTTTTAGATAAATTGCAATTTCAGGAGATTTCAAGGGGCTCCTGGAAAATCAGGAGACCGCGGAAACCCTGTTATAAGTTAAAATGGTTTAATTTATTAATTTACAGCTAGAGTGATCACGGGGCCTATGAAAGTGCGGGGCCCACTGCGGCCGCATAGGTTGCAGTGCCCTAAGGCCGGCCCTGAGGGTATGAACCGTTGACAATACAGACAACGCTGACAGCCCAGAGCGCGAAACCTTCCCATTAACTAGAGCAGCTTTTTCTGTCGTCATTATCTTTAAATAGATTAAATTTAAAAAAATACATCATGATAAATATTGTAATGCCTTTAAGGGCGGCAACTCAACGATATAGATGTTTATTTACACGAGGACATCACAAATACATAGAACAACGACTGCCTGGAGTACAGTCCCTTCATAATTTCTAGACTTGGGCGGGACTCCGTTCTATTCTTCCTAATGTCAACATCCTTCTCTAGTCTAGTCTCTAACAGTGCGCACCTTCGGCATTAGCTTGGATGGCGGTGTGAATAACAATATGTAGATAAATGAACAACAAAAAACGCAACTTTCAGAAAATGCAGTTAGTTAAGCGGCAGACCCAAGCAAACCTGGAAAAGGTCAGTCATCAGTGAAGCTGAGGGTATTGGAATGACATGGGAGCAGATGAAGAAAGCTGCTCAGAACCGAGTTCGGTGGAGAGGTGTGGTTGCGGCCCTATGCTACCCTGGGAGTACACAGGTCAAGTAAACGGTGACGTAAACGTCACGTGACTAACTATGTCAAGATCATAAATAGCAACAAGCTGTTTTCTTCGAATTCATTCTTTAATTCCAATGTATTCGTAGACTACGGCTAAAAATAGCCCATAAACGCTCAAGAGATCTAAAAATAAACATAGAATCTGCATTAACAATAATCCAGATGATACACGGAACAGTAATTAATAAAAACCTGAATCAATGAACACACCAATTATTCAATTAATTATTTGTAATTAAATATTTTGTTTGATATCGAATAACGGAAATAGCCTCTACATTATTGATAGAGATAGTCGCAAGGGAGGAGTTCTTAACCTTAGATACGCTTTGCTTTTTAAAAAAGGATTTTTTTTGTATTTTTCTTCTATTTCTTTCTGGTCTTGTCTGATGACGTAGATATTTGAATACAGTATTCAGAAACATATTTATTCAGCCATGCTGCTCATTTTCAAGAGATCAGTTTCGCTTTTATACATTTTCATCATTTTCGCTTTAGGGAATTTTTACGTTTGTGACTTGAATGACATCAAAGATGTTTAAAGTGTCCTTGTGATTTCTTCTATTGGCTGGGCTTGATCACGTGACAGAGCGTAACAGTTCTAAAAATATCAATAACTCCATGTCCATCGAAATAAACCTCTTGTACAAACTTGAGACGTGAACTCTCTTTTCAGATTTACTTTCTTTTGTCTTCGTATTTTTGTTTTCTGAATATCGAAATGTACTCTACACATGCGCATTGCTATGGAGTGCATGCGCGTGTTTCTTCTTATCTTATATAATACAGACGTTACTTCAAAAAAGAAGATGATTACATCCTACGCGTCATGTAATTAGTCATGCAAATTAACCAATGACTTAAATTCTGCCAAGTCACTGGTTTTCCTGGCTAGCTCAGGTGTGGTGATTATGTTTTGTATATAATATTGTAAACGGTACGTCATAGAACCTTGGTTGTAAGACTGAAAGTAAGACTATGTTTATTTATTAATTTTACTATTTTTTCATTGGTGCATTGGTTGGGACAGCGTGACAGCGCTTGAAGTTTTGTTATTGTTGACAGGGGACCGGAGTTTTGTAAAAGCATAGTAGCAGCCATTATAAGGCAGTTTTGATAGTTAATGTACATTTAGGAATTCAGCTTTTGTTGGCGTCATCTACAGTTATAATTTATTCTTATTTCTTATTAAATATTTCTTATTTCTGATGCATCCCTGGTGTTCTTGAAGTATTGCATACGTAATGTAGGCCTATCCATGTCAAAGTCATAGGCTAGGAGTTCACAACAATCACAACACCAGGCAACCCATTCCATGCTCTAATAGCACTAGGGAAGAAGGAGTATTTGTACAAATTTGTCCTAGCATATGGGACGAGGAATGTGCCTTTATCTTTGTGTCTTTCAGAGTATTTTATTAAATTTTGTTTTTGTATTTGAAGATTATGGTTCAGTGTTTTATGTGTGATTGCTACTTTACTTTTGAGTCTTCTGTCCTGGAGGCTTTCTAAATTAAATGATTTTACTAAAGGTGTTACTCTAGTCAAATGTGAATATTGTTATGAATCTCACTGCTCTATTTTGTGTCTGTTCCAGTTTCTTAATGTTTTCTTGAGTTGAGGGGTTCCAAACGGAGGATGCATATTCTATTATTGGCCTAACCATGAGGAAACGAGGGCGGATGTGTTTGGTTGTGTAGGCTAAGGAGAAACTAATGAAAGTACGATGGGATCTATCGTAGTTCAATGGATTCAATTTGTTCCCTTTTCAGACCTTGTGGTCTACAGGGCAGATGATTTAAAGGTTATCTGTTTCTGTACCCTAAGGTGTCATGTGGCCATCCCAACGACCAACCACCTTTACTTTTCCCCAACTAATGTCAGGTACTCATTAGAGCTGGGTGGACTCAGAGGTGCTCAAAAGTGCCGAAATGAAAGATCCCAGTCTTCACGCTTTACCGCCCAGTTACCGCGCCTCCAATGGATCAAATACTGCTGGGATAATGTTGAAGAAGGGGAGAGAAGAGCGACAAACACCTGGACAGGAAGTCGTATAGTTTTGGGACACATGACATAAATTATTACAAAGCTTAAATCATATTCACTCTGGTAAAAAGTTTGTACACGTTATTTCTCCCACACACAATCTTGGATCAAGCTGAAATCTTGCACAATTATTTCTTGTACCTGACGAAACATGAATCACTAAAAAAAAAGAAAAAAAAACACACACACACAAATAGCAAATAAACTTTTGGTTATAATTTTTTTTTGTCAGATATTAGGCAAGGGAGATCATACCTGACAGATGCTGTGTTATAAGTAGAATCAGTTCCCTTGAGGAGGCAGGAACCTTGTTTTGTTTTGTTTTATGCATTAAAGAAAGTGATCTTGGAAATATTTACATGGATACCCCCACACCCCTTTCCCACTGGTCCAGACAAGTGATACTAACATAGCCAAGCGAGAACGCCAAAAAGCATGAAAATATACAAAACAAAAACATTTGGTAAAAATATTCACAGATTTAATATTGTTAGTCTAGATCAATTACGAATTTAATTGCACGACTGATCCAAACTAAGTGGTAGAATTACACTTAGTATAAAGCTTTTTCATGTTGTTCTTGCTTCACTTGTGTTTCTTCATCTTGGCCACCTATCAAGAGGACTCATCTAATTTGTACAAGGATGACTTTGTTTTATATAAGGATGACTTTGTTTTATATAACTATGACTTTGTTTTATACAAGGATGACTTCGTTTTATATAAGGATGACTTTGTTTTATATAACTATGACTTTGTTTTATACAAGGATGACTGTTACGTTTTCATATTGGATGAGACTCTTTAGACATGTAAACGACAAATCACAGTTTATAAATACTTTAATCTTTATTAACACTGGAAACACTTTCTTGTTCATAGTCCTCCATTTCGGTTCTTCTTCTTTCAACACGCAATCGCACCATTTCACATTCACACTAAGATGCGCACGTAACACCCCCCCTGTTTAACAAGTTCGATGTACATCGAACGTCCAAAATACAAATCACTGAATATATTATCAGACTATTCCAAGTTAAAAAAAAATCGGTAACATATAAAACCATAATGTAATAACTAAACAAACTCAAACACAATGTCATGTTAATACCAATACAATTCCAACATGGAATAACAATTATATTCATCACAATAATAACTGTTATTATGAGCAATTAAAACCACTTCTGTTAACATATATCTTTAAGTAATCATATTTCTATTAATACAACTCCCCACTCATAATTTTATGCCTGTACAAACACCATCATTCCAGTCGCAATCACATAGTTAACAAACAAGGTCTATCTTGCTCCATGTATATTGTAGCCTCAACAACATGACCCAGTTTATAACTAACAACACTCCTCATAGGCTACCATAGATTTAATCCAATGCTATTTACGTCTTAGTATCATCAGGCCTATATAATAATTCCAGTCTTGACGTTTCTTTTTATGTATTTCTACCACATCATTTCGATAATTTTCTTACAAATGTAATTTTAATAGAATAATTATAATCCAACAGAACCACACATAATTAAATACATTGTGCAACATCTACGTATCTACTTTCCAGTATTTATACTCTTTTACATTTCCTATGTAGCCTTTACAAACTTCTATAATGTAGTATCCTTAACCTATATGTATATGTAACAACAATATTTACTTCATTACACATATATTTATTCATTGTAGAATAGAACAATAATTAGTGTCCATCAGTCCTACCTTTTCTAATCATATCTATATAATTCTAACATTATTGACATGCCATCCTTTCCGCTTCCCTCCTTTGCAATGATGTCCCATTGTGATCCTACTACCGAATGATCTAGCTGTACTGTTTTCTAGGCTGCTAATATCCCTCTCTTTTCTCGTATACGCCTCTCCTCTATTGTACCTTGATTCCTTAATTCTAATTAACTGTTGACACTGTCTTCTAATATGCCCCCTTCTCCCACAATTAAAGCATAAGATGTATGGACTTGTACGTCTATATGTGGGTTTAAATCGCTTTCCCTGTACCACTGATTGCCTTACTTTACTTTGATTTGGACCCATTCCTATTGCATTGCTTTCTACCTTATCTGTTAATTCTTTCTTCTCGTGCTCTCTGCTACCCATGTCATCTGATGTATGAGATCTTATGTCTTCTTCCACATCCCCATTTCTACCTCGCGTAAACTTTATCCCATAATATTTCTTCCAATTCTCAATCTCCCTTACTGAACATATTTTCACCCCATGAATATTTCCAATAATTAAATCTATCTCACCCTGATCTACAACACAAGCTTCCACTGTCCCCTTAAAATACGGTGTGTCTATACTAACTTTAGCAATCGGTAATTGTACAATATTCCCATTAAACATAACGCACTTCCTAGATTCGCCTGTATATTCATGGTCTTCCACTAAATCCTTATTCACTCCAATAATAGTGCTCCCTGTATCCCTGATGGTCTTGGCTGCCTTGTTCCCTACGAATGTCTGAAAAATCTCCAATGTTCCAGTATCAGATGACAATGATAAGCCTTGCTCTATTCTACCTTTCTCCCAGTCCTTTCTTTCCTGTCTGTTTCCTTGATATCTTCCGTTGCGGCTATCATTTTGTCTTTCATATGTACCACTTCTATACTGTCTATCCTGTGTCTCCCTTGTTCTGTGAGAGTTATTCTGTGTCTCACATGTTCTGTTAAAGGCAACTATTTCTTCTATATCACTGCCTCTAGATAATTTCTTCTCGGGATGTGCCACTTTATAAGCCCTTATCAGTCTTACTATGTCTTCTATGGATTTCGGTTTCCTCTCCAACAGAAATATTTTTAATTCCTCCTGACACTCGTACATCACTTTGTCCAGCATAAGAAATGTCTTAAGACTGTCAAAGGTTTTTTCTACCTCAGCAGTTTCTATCCAGTTATCGAAATGGCTGCTCATTTTGTCCAGGAAGGTGTGCGGGTCATCCTCTGGTTCTATCTCACAATTAACAAACTGTTGGCGGTAGAAAGCTTCTGTTTTCCCGAAAGTTCGAAGTAGTTGTTCTTTCACAATGCTGTAGTTACCCTGGTTCATACATATTTTTGAAGGCACCTCCGCTGTAAATGATCTCGACAATAAGAATGTCCATTTGTCTTCAGGGTATTCCAATTCTCTCATTTCTATTTCGAACTTCTTCAAAAAAATGTCTATGTCCATTTTGTCTTCGTTGAATATCAAACCTTTATATTTTGCCAGTTTATTCCCTGTAGAGTCACTCTTTCTTTTATCATTCTCTTTTCCTTGGTCTGTTTTTAACTTTTTCTCTGCTGTCTCTTTTTCAAACGCTAATCTTTCTCTTTCAATGGCGACTAATTCGTTTTTCTTCTCCTTTTCAATGGCTATCTTTTCTCTTTCTCTTTTGTCCTCCTTGTCTAATCTTTCCTTTTCTTTTTCTCTTTCTCTTTTGTCCTCCATCGCTAATCTCTCCTTTTCTTTTTCCATTGCTAATCTCTCCTTTTCTTTTTCTCTTTCCATCGCTAATCTCTCCTTTTCTTTTTCTCTTTCCATTGCTAATCTCTCCCTCTCCATCAACCTTTCTTGTACGTACTTCCTTAGTTCTGCCCCTTCAAGCTCCAACAACCTTCCCTCTTCTTTCAACGCTGCTACCTCAGCCTTGTCCGCCATTTTCTATTACTATTAATCGAATTGAATAGTATCCTGTCACTAGATCTAGACTATATAATATGATATCTCTACTGTCTGTTGACAGGAGATCAACTGTGTATAAAGGACTACGTAGGTTTTACCTTTGCGTTGGGCGCCACTTGTTACGTTTTCATATTGGATGAGACTCTTTAGACATGTAAACGACAAATCACAGTTTATAAATACTTTAATCTTAATTAACACTGGAAACACTTTCTTGTTCATAGTCCTCCATTTCGGTTCTTCTTCTTTCAACACGCAATCGCACCATTTCACATTCACACTAAGATGCGCACGTAACAATGACTTTGTTTTATATAAGGATGACTTTGTTATATATAACTATGACTTTGTTTTATACAAGGATGGCTTCGTTGTTGTAAAAGGCTGACCTTGACTTTCTACAAAGCTGACAATCTATAATATCAAGCAGAAAGTAAGGCGTATGTATGTATGTATGTATGTATGTATGTATGTATGTATGTATGTATGTTCCGAATAAAAATAAAAACCGTTAGACCAATCTTGATAAAACTAGGCATTAAAGTTCCATAGGCCATGGCGGAGACCGTAGTGTATGCTTAATATCCCTCCCACAACCGGAGGGTCCTCAAAATAGACGAAAATACCTAATTGTGTCTCTATTAAGAAACGAAACTTCTTAACAAATCGGATAAACCCGTTTTCAAAGTAGTTTATATTTGCTATGACTATTTCGGCTGAACGGGTAAACCCATTTTCACACTTTACTTTCATTTTCGTGGCAAAATATAAAAAAAAAATGTAAAGGAACATTCTCCAAGATTGACATAGATCTAATTTCATTCCACTAGATCAGTAATACCAAAACTAAGCCCCGCAGGCCGCGGGTCCAATCCGGCTAGTAAAATATAATGTTATAAACTGAATTTACGACTATGTCGACACCTATAAAGAAGAGTGTCTGTAGACGAAGATCAAGTTGTTCCCTTAAAATGCATTTACACCAGCGGTTCTCAACCTTTTAAGCTCGGCGACCCCTTTTTACTATCCCCCGCTCTGCCGCGACCCCCCACCCATACATACACATCAATAGATGAATACACAAAATATAATCCATATTTTCGATGGTCTTAGGCGACCCCTGACAAATCGTCAATCGAACCCTCAAGGGTTTGCGACCCACAGGTTGAGAACCCCTGATTTACACATTATGGCTGGGACACGTTGACCTCTGTGCTGAGCTCCGTAACACTGGTTGAGTAATCTCAGGCTTAACCTAAGCGTTATGAGGTGAGCTTTATTGTGGACCAACTTCAGAGACTACTTGAGTAAAGAGAGCGAGAGGATAGAGTGAGAGAAGAAGAGAACAATGGGGAAAACAGAGTCACACAGAGTGAAAGAAAGAAAGAGAGAAAGAGAGAGAAAGAAAAACAAAGAAACGGAGAGACATAAACAGAGACAGGGATACGAAGACAGAGAGACAGAGACAGAGAAACGGAGAGATAGAGAGAGAGTGAGGAGATACGGAAACAGATAGAGACCTTGAGAGAAACAGAGAGAGAGAAGTGAAGAAAGAGACAGAGAGAGATGGAGAGAGAGAGAGAGAGACAGAGGAGAGAGTGAGACAGAAACAGAGAGAGAGACAGAGAAATGGAGAGACAAAGAAGGAGAGAAAATAAGAGAGAGAGAGAGAAAGACGGAAAGAGAGACATAGACAGAATAACAGAAAGAGATAGCGAGAGAGAGATTGAGAGAAAGAAGTTTAAATTTAAAAAACTGTCACAGAGAATAACAAAATGAGAATCAAGAAATTAACTTTCTAGTCTGTCGAAATAATTTCTGTCTTGAGAGGCCGGCAATAGATAAGCGGGGTGGTGACATGAGAGGGGGACTTAACTTAAAACTGCTGTCATTTGGTGGAGTCAACTTTCTGAAACCTGTTCTGTTGACACTGTAATAGCCGGGAGGAGTAACAATGTACTTCCATTGACCAGGGGCCAGATATGCAGAAATTTCTATCAATTTCGCATGCGACGTTATACAATAGAAATAGAGCAAACTAGATCTTCTCTTCCTGACTGTCAACAGATTAACCTGTGACAGAGATCTACACAAATTTCCAACCCTCGTATACTTTATCAGGTCTTGTAATTTCTTCTTCTTCTAGCCAGCTTTTTTGTTGCTTAGCTGTAAGCTATTTTGCAGACTGCGCTAAGGAAAAAATACTGCGCCGTTCTGTCTTTTAAATTATAGTAGGCCTAGTTTCTTGAAAATAATGTATCAACTTTTTTCACACATTATTTTTGAAACTAGACTTTTGCTAATTTTTTTTTTCGTCCTGGGTATTTAATGCAAACAAATATATGTTGTTGTTGTTTTTTTTTAATAGCAAAAGGCAACTAAGTTATAATGTGTATCATTTGCGACATATAACCATTGTGCCTAATGTTATGGAGCTTTTGTGTGTTTCCAGCTTGCTGGTATAGAAAGGGGGTAGTCATTGTTAGTTGTAGAGAAAACGCATTAATTTGTCTTGCAGAATGTTTGTTTGTAAAATGTTTCGGATGTTCCTTCAGAATTGAAGATAGTTTACTTCCTAGTCCAAACCTCCCGCAGGACGAGGGATGGGAACGGGCAGGGTTTGAACCCTCGACCGTCAATAAATCCGAACGACAGTCCAGCGCGCAAACCGCACTACCAGGCAGCCATCCCGACCAGGCAGCAAGAAAAGAGGCACTGTCGTAAGCTTTAAGTTCGGAAGACGACTCCAGGAAACCAGACGTGTTTTTGTAGTGAGTCACATTTGTTTAAAATATCAGATTTCATTTCATCTTAAGTTGAATTTCTCTATATTGTAATACAAGTTTTATTTAGTTTTATTCACAAAGATGTTACTCACATTATTTCAAGTTTTATAAGTTAAAATATAATACGCCAAATGCGGCTTACTTGTCTATTGAAGATTTGGTGCTACAAATCAACGACCGTGAACACCACCGAAACAAAATGTCGAAGTTAACTCTTTATCTCCGTAATTATTTTCCACTTTCTGACAGAATTGTTCCTTTTTTTATATTTGTACATTCTACCCTGCTATCTTTAAACTTCAATAACATTTTGTTTGTACTCAGAAAACGTTACTTTTGGTATAGAAGTGTAGGAGACTGCATGCTCATTGTATGTAACACAAATGCAAATTTATAAAACCAAAAATTAATTTGATTTAATGGGGTCAAATCAACGATGGTATCGTAAATTAGGAGATATAGGGACCAGGTTGTTTAAGATTGACTACAAGTCAACGCAAAAAAGAGAATCAAATGATCTCCATAGACCTACTTCTTCCCACTCTTCTGTTAGCATAAACTGAAACTTATCGCTCAGCATACAGACCAATAGCTTCTATCCAATATCTCGAGTCTCCACTCATAGAGAGGACAGATGAGCTCTCTTCTGACACCAACATTTAGACTGTGTAAACAGCCCGAAGGCTGTAAAGTCCAGGCCAGGATTGCCCGAGAAATGTAATCAAGAAGAAAGTCAAATCTGTGTACTTTGGGGGATATTATTGCAATGACGCTTAACACTTTAAGAAGACCCGTTGAAGCGTTCAATTTATCGTTAGCTATTTTATTATGCACAAATTTACAACAAATTTTTACTGATAATTTACTATTTCACTTTTTGCAAAGCTTATATCAACTCACTCTGTCTGTCTGTCTGTTTGTTTGGCCAAAAGCATGTACACGTTATTTCTTGGACATCCGATCTCTGATCAGGCTGAAATTTTGCACTATTATTTCTTTTACCTGATAACATGGCTGCCTGGTCGTGCGGTTTGCGCGCTGGACTGTCGTTCGGACTTATTGATGGTCCCGGGTTCAAACCCTGCCCGCTCACATCCCCCGTCGTCCTGCGGGAGGTTTGGACTAGGAAGTAAACTATCTTCAACTCTGAAGGAACATCCGAAATAGTAAAACATTTTACAAACATTTTACAAACATTTTACGAACATAAGAATCAATTTTTAAAAATTTACCAATTAGTTTATTAGCTAGTTGTAATAAATTACTTTGTTTGCAGTCTCAAAAAGAAATAGTACTTGACTGAAGTGGTGGTATAGGTGGAATTATTCCTTTTATATTAGGCTGCCCTCCTCTGAGGCTTAGTGAACACAACCATGTGTAAACAATAAATAATTAAGCAATCTTCTATGTTCATGACTATTCGCTAGCAGAGTGGTTTCCGCGTTGGCTTGAAAATCCTGAGAAGGCTTTAACCCACAAGTTCGAATTCAGGTCGTTCCCTATTTTTAAAAAATACATTTAAAAATGGTCAACCAGATATCCCGTTCTTTCTCCACCTATCCAACTAGTCCAGAGAAGTGATAGGACCATAGCGTATTAAGAAGGTTAAAAGCATACAGTTCCATATTTGGTAGAAATATATTTCTAATCTAATGTTTTTGATCTTTGTGATGTTACAATAAAATTGGACTATGGTCGAATTTATATGACGACTCAATTTACAATTATAGGCTTATGTCGGAGATGCTTTTTTTTTAGTAAAAGAGCTGAAAAGTATTTTATAATACTAATAAAAATGAATAATAGATTCACAAAAGTAGACTTAACCTAAACTTAAAACTTATGGATTGAATGGACCACGATATAAGATTGTCTCCCTTATATGTAGAAAGTGGGGGCGCGGTGGATGAGTGGTTGAATGCTTGGCTTCTAAACCTGGGGTCCTGGGTTCGAATCTCTGTGAAGACTATGCCTTTGAACTTCGAGATTTTTAGGGTGCTCCTGAGACTACCCAACTCTAATAAATACCTGAATTTAGCTGGATTTATTGGGAAAGTAAAGACAGTTGGTCGTTGTGCTGGCCATATGACACCCTGCTCGTTAACCGTTGATCAAAGAAACAAATGATCTTAACATTATCTACCCTCAAGACCGCATGGTCTGAAAGGGGAATTTTACTTTCTTTTCTGTATTTGTAGCAACTGGAAGCTACTAGAACGCCATGTTCCTATATTGTACCACCACTACTGACAACGCTGATTGCTGCATGCGACATGCTCAGACATGGTGCTCCTACAGCCAGTACCCCTCTGCTGCATAACATCAGAATCGAAGACGATCCGCCAAAGAAAATACGTAGACTGTCTCCGCGAGGAGTGGCTGTAACGGAAGTCGAACTGAGTGTAGCGATGCACACTTTCATTCTCGTCAAGCGCAATGTCGTTGGAACTATATCTTTTGTTTTCCTTACACAAGCCTGTTCATAACGCGTTTTCACTGGATGTATGGCTGCCTGTGGCATGCGCTCTGGACTGTCGTCTAGATGGTAGCGTGTTCAGATGCTTCCAACCCCCCCCCCCCCACACCCACCACCCCCTCCGGCCTGCTGGATGTTTGAACTAGGATGTAATAGTCTTAAAATCTGAAGCAACAACCCAAACATCAGGGCAGGCCCTAACCATTGCGGGGCCCTTTGCAAAACGGATTGAGCCGGACCCAGTTTGGGTACGATACAAATAATAGGGGAAAGTTAAGAATTTATATTAGAAAATAAATTCCTCTTTCTCATTTGATTCATCCTTTACAACGTACAAATATCACGATCAAATTAACTTTACATAACGAGTCTACCTTGTAACGAAGTCATACAGTATATCATCAAACTTCTGTTTCCTACATAGATCACGCTCAATAGCAAATGTTTTTATCTATCATCGAGATTTGCTGACCTTCTTCATTAGGCGTGGAAAGCTTCTTTCACTAGGTGCCACTGTTACGGGTATAGTATAGTCCCAATTCGTTTTTGTTTTTTAATGGATTGGCGTTTTCCAAATTGAATGACGACCCAATATGACAATTTTGGCAATAATTCAGGAGATTTATATGAGTTTTATAAAGATTGTAATAATTTCAAGAGATTTCAATGACTTTTTTTTTGGATATTTAGCAATTTAAAGAGATTTCCAGGAGGCCGAAGGGGAATCTGTTATAAGTTATAAATACTTTACTTTAATAATTTACATCTAGAATTAGCGTGGGGCCTATGAAAGTGCAGGGCCCATTGCGGTCGTATAGATTTCAGATGCCTAAGGCCGACCCTGCCCAACATGTATATAAAAAAAACCTTTCATCTTTAGTACTATATGTATTATTATCTTCCAATAGTAAGGAACATACTTCCTGATCATTGCCAGATTTACAACTATGCATAATAGACAAACCTTTTTTTAACCAACCAACTTTGAAACAATAGAAGTAAAAACGTGAATAGCTCTATACGGGAATGGTTATAATGAAAATAAAAAGCACCATGCATTAACAGTAATTAGTATTCCGTCAAGCAGACGAGCTGCTGAATTCAAACTTTGACCTTTTCCAGAATGGATACTCTCCGATCCCGCGAGAGACAATGAACGGGAAAAATTAAATACTGTGAATTGACGTCATAGAATAAAGAATGAAATTAAAAAAAAAACACATAAATAAAGGAAACATGTGTAGAAGCTACATAGAAATGTAGGACCCTTTTGTAGGAGTGGGAAGCGTGGTCGAGAGGCTTGAACTTGGCTTGGCTTGACTATCTAGAAGGGGGCTCGAGGTTCGACACCCGACTCGGGCAGAGTTGTGTTTACTGAGCGCCTAAAGGCAGCACGGAAGACCAACTCCTAGATACCCCATCCACCTGGTCCACAAATGAGATTGGACCAAAGCGCTCTGAGCATGCTATAAGCATGAAAGTAGCGCTATATAAAAGCTATAAATATATATTCTGTAGCACTAGCTTGCTTGTCATATAATTTTGTATGTCTATGTGTGTTGCAAATATTCTTTAGCTTTAAACACTTTTTTTTTAATAGGCTACATATATAAAAGTAAAAAAAAAATTAAAATACACCTTTCAGATCATTTGGTCTAGAGGTCATCTGTTTCTGTGTCCCACGACCCACTGTTAACGAGGGTAGCATGTGGCCAATTGACCGACCAACCGCCTTTACTTTTCCCCAACTGTCTGGTACCCATTTTAGATGTGTTGACTCAGAGTCGCACTAAAGATACCGAAATTTTAAAATCCCAGGTTTCGCCAGGATTCTAACCCGGAACCACACGGTTCGGAAGCCAAGCACTTTGCCACTCAGCCACTGAACCTCTTATTGTTTTAGATTTACGTAAATTTAACTATCATTTTTGAACAAGAAATTAAAATTCACACCAATTTGTAAATATTTGGCTGTTTAATCTATTGACCAATAAGCATTCGCCATGATATCACGTGGTAAACTCATCAACGCTGCCAGAGAAGTTTTGCACATCATATACTTTCATACAATTTTTGCTTCTAGTACAGTGATTCCCAAAGTGGTCTATATAGACCCGTCAGGGGTCTTCAAAGACTTCCAAGGGATCTACGAAAGTGAAAACAATAAATTGGGGGTCTATGAGATGTCCACGGGGGGTCTATGATAAAAGATTTCGTTTAAGCAGGTCGTGACCTTAATTTTGACGTCCCATTAATCTAATTCTTTGATACATTAATTATGATTTGTACCTTAGTTATAATTCTTTAAATATTTAGCCTGATATTCAAATGAAAAATTGCTAACTTTAATTGCAATACTTATTTAAAAAGCTTAATTTTGTCTAAATGTAACTAATGTTTAACATAAAGATTCTACCGAAAACCAGAAAACATAGCAAGGGGTCTACGAGACAAAATAGTTCGGGAACCACTGTTCTAGTAGCTTCTGGCTTCTAACAATAATAAAAAATGTAACTTATGAAGTGTAGATAAATTGAAAAAAATTCGCTACTAGAACTTTCGGTTTCAGAAACTATAATCATAGGAGACAAATTTATATCAAAATTCATTCAGTCCATAAGTTTTAAGTTACATGTAGAGTCTACACTTGGACATCTGTTATTGAATTTGATTTATGAATTGTATTATTGATAGATATATAGTGTGTTCAATCCTTCCATGATTTCTACTGCAAAGTTTAAATTATTGTATTTATCATCTCATTCTCTACCCACCCCCACCCCCTTTTCTTTTTCTTAGTTTCCCAACTGGTCCAGACAAGTGATAGGATCATAGCATATTGAAAAAGCTAAAAGCATAACTGCGCTAAACAAAAAAAATTGGTAAAAGATATTTTTAATCGCACAAATTTATTATTGATAGTCTTGATCTGTTACAAATTTAATAACATGACTGATCCAAACTACACTCCAACTACACTCAACAACACTTTTTTTAAAGTATTTTTTTTTTATTTTGCTTGTATGTACTTTGAGTCAAGGAGACTTCACCTTCGGAAGTCTTTATCACATTATATTGTGGGAAGCGTGGTGCGCTTGAACTTGGCTACCTAGAAGGGGGCTCGAGGTTCGACACCCAACTCGGGCAGAGGTGTGTTTACTGAGCCCCTGAAGGCAGCACGGAAAACCAACCCTCCCCCCCCCCCCACTGGTCCACAAATGAGATAGGACCAAAAAGCGCTCTGAGCATGCTATAAGCATGAAAGTAGCGCTATATAAAAGCTATAATAATATAATAATAATAATATACTGTTGTCTTCTCTGTCTTCTGTAACATGTTCAGGGCATCAATATTACTGAAAAAAAAAAACAAGAAAAAAAAAAAACAACCGGAGAAAAAAACTGAATTCAAACATGGCGAATTGAGCGCCGATTTATGTCCGCGGACCACAGTTCGTTGAACGTTGAAGAATAAACTGGCGATTAATATTTAAACAAAAAGCCCGGGAAGAGTCCAACAATCAACTTAATGTTTGAAAAAAATAAACGGGTTTGCACTGGATGACTTATTTCGCCTTCACTTTTCCATTAGTATGGTTAAACCTTTGGGGCACCACACATGATTTTTGGACCGTCTTTCTCCATTTCTGTCGTTTGCCTTAGTTAGAATCTCTGTCAATGACACGTCCGTACATTCGTTTATTTTGTTTTCCAATCGCTTTCACTGTCTGCCTCTTCTTCTTCTTTTTCCTGTTACTGTTCCCTGCAGGAAGGTCTTTGTGAGCCCTAAGTACGTTGTGACAGTGCTAGTTAGAGTGTGTGAATTTCGTTGTTTAACTCTTTTTTTCAAATATTTTTTCCAAAAATCAAAACTTCCTTCTCACTCTAAGTGGCTACTTTAGCAGAAACATTTAAAAAGGGAGATTCTGGCCGAGTGATTAAGCGCTTGGCTTCCGAACCGAAGGGTCCAGGGTTCGAATCTCGGTGAAGACGGATTTTTTTTTTTAATTTTGGGATTCTAAGGGCACCTAAGCCTACCCAACTCTAAAGGGTACCTGACATTAATAGGAGAAAGTAAAAGTGATTGGCGTTGTGCTGGCCACTCGACACACTCGTTAACCTGCGGTCATAAAAACATATCATCTTTACATTATCTGCCCTATAGATCGAAAGGTATGGAAATATACAAATTAAAACAAACCATACAGAAGTTCCCCTGGGCTCAGAAAAAAACGTCCAGTCAGCTTACACGCCCCCTCCCCCCCCCTTTTTTTTTATTAAGGCAGTGCTAGCGATGCTATGTCATGATTTAAAATTCGTATTTTTTTTTTATTCAACAGGCGAATGTGTTGTTTGAAATTCCTCTTATTATTCCGCAGCCCAAATATTCAAACGTTTTTCGGCTCTGGTTAAGTCAAGACCTAGTTACTTGTCATATTAACGGAGCAAACTACTGCTTGGTTGAAAATTAGGTCAGGAAGCTCTACAGTCAAGCTCTACAGTTAAGCCTTCAGCTAGGTCTTCAGAAAGGTCTCTTATCAGGTCTTCACATAACGGATATAACAAGGTCTTCATACGCTGGTTTCAGAATTCGGGTCCAATCAGGTTTTCATAAATCGGTTACAGATTTCAGGTCTAATTGGGTAGCGGGTAGCGTGTTTAGTCAGGTCCTCAGATAGCGGGTTTAATCAGGTCCTCGGATAGCGGGTTAACCAGGTCTTCACATAGCAGTTTAATCAGGTTTTAAGATAGCTGGTTTAAACAGGTCTTAATGTATCTGGTCTAATATGGTCTCCAGATATCGGGTCTAATCGGTTCTCAATATAAATCTGTATAATTCTGCAATACTACGGAGAAAATGTACACAATGAATAGCTTACTATATTATATTCTGGAAATTATTATTATAAGGACTTTGAAATATTAAGAGAAAATAGATTGTAACATAATTCTCTACGAAGATCCTTATCATAAAGTTCTTTAATTACTTATCTGATTTTAACAACGTAGAGTTTACTTCACTAATACCTCTAATCAAAACAGAAAGTTTAAAAATTACATTTTTGTATCGTTTTTTTTTCTCTCTACTTTTTAATGTATCACGTATTGATCAGCAGACGATAAAATGTTTTTTTTTCTATTGTAACCATTAATCAAACCCTTAAAGCCTCGTTTTCATTCAAAGCATCCAGCATCTATGGATTCTATGGCAACATAAAAAAAATAGCTCATTCAATGGAGATTCAATAATGCAAATATTTTTTTATTAATGCTGTTGTTGAATTTTTAGCAACATATGTTGATCAATATGGATTAAAATTTGTTGAAAACAATTAACTAGAGACACGAGGACAGTAAGACTAGACATCTGCACACACTGCTGCCCTCTAGCGCTGAAAAAAGATGGCCTTGTTGGATTTGACTATCATTAAAGCTGATGGTATTGAGCTAATATTTCTTTTTTTTTTTACGAACTGTTATTATATAGGTTACTATGGGCGTTAACAATGTTCTTAACTCTTTCTCTCCTAACTGACGATACCAATGTTGATTCCACAAGAATGTGGTAAAGAATAACGGAGAGAAAGAGTTAAACAGGTAATACGATGGTGATAATACAGGTCTTTGTATGGTGCTAATACAGGAGTTAACAATGTGTTAGTTAAGACCTGAAACGACATGGTGCTAACACAGGCGTTAAGATGATGTTAATATAGGCGTTAACATGGTACTAAAACAGGCGTTAAGATGATGTTAATATAGGCGTTAACAAGATGCTAATACAGGCGTTAACTAGGTGCTAATACTGACGTCTAACAAGGTGCTAATAGTGACGTTTAACAAGGTGTTGATACAGGCGTTAACTAGGTGCTAATACTGGCGTCTAACAAGGTGCTAATATTGACGTTTAACAAGGTGTTGATACAGGCGTTAACAAGGTGCTAATAGTGGCGTTTAATATGTTGTTAATACAGGCGATAAGAAGGATAATAGTGGCGTTTTACAAGGTGATAGTAATGGGGATTAACAAAGTGCTAATACAGGCGTTAACAAGGTGCTAGTACATTGTAATTAATTAAATTTGTGAAACATGCCAAATAAATTTGATAATTGTTTTTTTGAATTTCACTTATTTTGGACTTTCCCCTCAGTAAAGACGTTTTTTAACGTCCTACAACCACATGCTAAACCGCCTGCAAAACCGCCTGTAAAACACCTGCTAAACCGACTGCAAAACACCTGCTAAACCGCCTACAAAACACCTGCTAAACCGCCTGCAGAACACCTGCTAAACCGCCTGCAAAACACCTGCTAAACCGCCTGTAAAACACCTGCTAAACCGCCTGTAAGCACCTGCAAAACCGCCTGTAAAACACCTGCTAAACACCTGCTAAACCGCCTGTAAAACACCTGCAAAACCGCCTGTAAAAAACCTGCAAAACCGCCTGTAAAACCCTGCTAAAACGCCTGCAAAACAGCATGTAAAATACCTGCTAAACCACCTGCAAAACACCTGCTAAACCGCCTACAAAACACCTGCTAAACCGCCTGCAAAACACCTGCTAAACCGCCTGCAAAACACCTGCTAAACCGCCTGCAAAACACCTGCTAAACCGCCTGTAAAACACCTGTAAAACACCTGCAAAACCGCCTGTAAAATAACTGCTAAAACACCTGCTAAACCGCCTGTAAAACACCTGCTAAACGGCCTGTAAAACACCTGCTAAACCGCCTGTAAAACACCTGCTTAACCGCCTGTAAAACACCTGCTAAACCGCCTGTAAAACACCTGCTAAACGGCCTGTAAAACACCTGCTAAACCGCCTGTAAAACACCTGCAAAACCGCCTGTAAAACACCTGCTAAACCGCCTGTAAAACACCTGCTAAACCGCCTGTAAAACACTTGCTAAACCGCCTGTAAAACACCTGCTAAACCGCCTGCAAAACACCTGCTAAACAGCCTGTAAAACACCTGCTAAACCGCCTGTAAAACACCTGCTAAACCGCCTGTAAAACACCTGCTAAAACGCCTGCAAAACCGCCTGTAAAACACCTGCTAAAATGCCTGCAAAACCGCCTGTAAAACACCTGCTAAACCGCCTGCAAAACCGCCTGGTAGGTGATAGGGGCTCAGACTTGGGACCGTCGTAACGAAAGCCTGAAGCGAATACCACACGACCGAGCAGCTATCTTTTTAAAATGACTCGAACTCAGGACCTTCATTGAAAAACTTTGATGGCCATCTTTTAATGAACGAAAAAGTAGTAAAAAGAAACTCCACATATATTAGACAATTATTTCGCGTATCTTCAAAAATCTTTATTCCATCTTTTTAAATAAACGCTGAACGCAGTAGGATCTGGCCTTTAGGTAATAGTTTCTTGTTTTTTCCCAAGCAATGGTCTATGTTTATTCTTATACAGTTTCCGCGTTAATTTTGGCCCAAGCATGTATCTATATTGAATGAACCAAGCAGCCCAGTCGACCAGGGAATAGTTTCAATAACAAAGAAGATGCATCTGGTACATAGCTTTTAGGACACTCCCACATATTCATACTCTCAAAGATAAAGACATACTTGAACAGAAAGGCACACACACACACACAGACACACACACACAGAGCAAGACACTGACAGAGGTACATACACACAAAGAAACAAAAATCCTACATATTAGAAGTCATTGGATATAGTAGGTTAAGACTAAGACTAAGACTAAGACTAAGACTAAGACTAAGGCTAAAGCTAAGACTAAGGCTAAGGCTAAGGCTAAGGCTAAGACTAAGGCTAAGGCTAAGGCTAAGACTAAGACAGACTAAGGCTAAGGCTAAGGCTAAGGCTAAGGCAAGGCTAAGGCTAAGGCTAAGACTAAGACTAAGACTAAGGCTAAGGCTAAGGCTATGACTAAGACTAAGACTAAGGCTAAGGCTAAGACTAAGACTAAGACTAAGACTAAGACTAAGGCTAAGGCTAAGACTAAGACTAAGACTAAGACTAAGGCTAAGGCTAAGGCTAAGGCTAAGACTAAGACTAAGGCTAAGGCTAAGACTAAGACTAAGACTAAGACTAAGACTAAGACTAAGACTAAGGCTAAGACTAAGACTAAGACTAAGACTAAGGCTAAGACTAAGACTAAGACTAAGACTAAGACTAAGACTAAGACTAAGACTAAGGCTAAGGCTAAGACTAAGACTAAGACTAAGACTAAGACTAAGACTAAGGCTAAGGCTAAGACTAAGACTAAGACTAAGACTGCTTTATTGATCCTTACGGAAATTTGTTGTGATTAGGTGAGGCGATGTGGCTGAGCGGTAAGGCGCTTGGCTTCCTAACCGAGGGATCACGGGCTCAAATCCTAGTGAAGAATGGGATTTTTTTTATTTCGGGATCATTAGGTCGCCTCTGATTCCACCCAGCCCTAATAGTTGGGGGAAAAGTAAAGTTCGTTGGGCTCGTCAACCGTGGGTCTTAGAAACAGATGACCTTTACATTATTTGCCCTATAGATCGCGAGGGAACTTTACTTTTTTTTTCTTCTGTATATTGTATCATTTATTACTGCATGAGTCGATACTTTGTAAAAATATACTAGCTCCAGAACAACATCTTAGACGACAAATACGAAGAACTTGGGAGGGGGGGGGGCAGGCGGGCGTTAATTGCGCCCCCTGTTATATTGTAACTGGAAAAAAAACTTGAGGAAGAGGAAAAATAAACTATTAATACAAAAGATGGGAAAGAAAATCAACGGGCGTAGCCGGTGGGTAATGCTAGTATTATATAAGAATTCGATCCATTTAAATTCTTAATATCAACCTCTTTTGTTTACGATGTTTAAAAAGTGCCCTTCCCAGCTCCTGTTGGTCAAGGGCCCGGGTTCAATGAACCCCTTAGCATCATGTTGCTGCGACACTCATCTATACATTTTTTTATACTATTTCTGTCGCGCAGTTGACTATGAGTCTCGTGGGCGTCATAGCGTAGTGATATCTTGAAAAAAAAAAGTAGTCCATTTAGTTTACGGCGAACTTAATGAACTAGATATTGACCAACGGAGTAATTTCTTTTTTTTTTTCAATTCTTTTTATTGCTTTGCGCTGACTGACGGACTGACTGACTGACTGACTGAAGTATTGGAAACAATTGGCGTTTTTCTCACCGATCCATCGCCCTGATACGCCTCAACTTTGACCTCTATAACACCGCCCCCAGATAACTTTAGAGCAGTAATGGAGACATAAAAGAAATAAAAACTAAAAACTTGACTCGGTCATTTAGAATACAACGAAACAAAACTGAATAACAAAAGAAAAAGTATTTATAAAATCAATTACTTTATTTACTCGAACTGAAGAACGAAATTCGTTTGGGCGATTTATTTTACACGGTCCCCATCCAATTTGTTTTCTATAAGCACATTATAGGAATCGATTTTTTTTGAAGAATCGATATTTATTAGAACAAAATTGGGTTACACGTGCGCATGGAAACGAAAATAAGGGGATGTAATAAAGAAATATTCTGAATAAATTATGATATTTTAAAAGATATTTATAACAATGCCTTATTTAAATCTTCGCCACTCTTCTGCCTGGTTTTGGCCCCTATCACTGAAGGGAGTAATCTTTAAAGTTTACATCGTTACCACCAAGTAATTGTTGTTTTTTTTTTAAATTATTTTTTTATATTCAGTACTGAAGAGATTACCTTGCCAACATCACATAAGACACTAACATAAGTTTATACGGTGTACATATCGCATAGTTTGGGTATCATCAATAAACTGTCCAAACTTGACCATCACTGGGTTGTCCATTGTCCTTTGCTGTAGACAAACGAAGTTTTTGGGATTCCTTCGGAAGGATCTGTCCTTACTTCCTATGGAAGCCCAAAGATTCCAAGAAATATAAATGGCTATTCAGTACTGAAGAGATTACCTTGCCAACAACACATAAGACACTAACATAAGTTTACGGTTGTGGGAAGCGTGGTCGAGAGGCTAAGTGCGAGCTTGGCTTGGCTTGGCTACCTAGAGGGGGGCTCGAGGTTCGACAGAGTTGTGTTTACTGAGCGCCTAAAGGCAGCACGGAAAACCAACTCCTAGATGCCCCCTCCCCCCACTGGTCCACAAATGAGATTGGACCAAATCGCTCTGAGCATGCTATAAGCATGAAAGTAGCGCTATATAAAGGCTTACACAACAATTCACGTTAAAATTGTTCATAAACTGTCCAAACTTGACGATCACTGGGTTGTCCTTTGCTGTAGACGAACGAAATAACACATTTGTAAGGGAAACATTTGTATTAACAAATTTCTGACAAGCATACTTTTGTTTTTAATATTAGGCAACTCTAAAGAGGTTTTTAAGTATTAGAATAAAAAAAAAACTATTCAATTACCATTTCAAACCCAGTATCATTAAAGTGTATAATAAACAATAAGCAAAATAAAAATAAAACAAAGGAATCTAAATTGTCAAAAGAGTCTCAAAAGACTGGGAAGATATTCTAAAAAGTTTTGTTTTTTCCACACTTGGGCATATCTCATGTTCGCGGCTAAAAGCTTAGCACCTAGCTAGGTTAGGGCAATATTATTGTCACCAATACTTTGACCAGAAGACTGAATGACTTCAGACCGGAAGTCTGCGTGCATGAAAGAGGAGACGGTAATGGACTGGTGAACGATCTACTTGCAGTCATTAAGTGTAATGGTCGTCTGCTAACAATTACGTCAGTTGCTGGTGAGATGAACATTCCCCTAAAAGTTGTTTCTTGAGACAGCAACGAAAGAAAAATACTTTTTTTTTTTAAACTTAACGAAACAATATTTTTATGCGTATATATTTTTTTTCTGAAAACACTAGAGGACCTAGTGATGTATGATTTTGTGTGTGTGTGTGTGTGTGTGTGTGTGTCTGTCTGTCTGTCTTTATGGGATGGTGTAATTTTTAGAACGATTGACCTCATGTGAGTGTGTTTAACAAAAAGGGGGAAAGAGGCTGATGAAACAGGAAACGGAATTACGTGACATATTGAATGGCGGGAACAAGAAGATTCAAGTGAAATGAGAGAGGTGTTTTAAATCATTCAAGGATGAGCTCTGGGGGTGGAGAGTGGGGTGCCCCCCATTTCCCGATCCTTAAGGGGGCTCCGAAATAAAAAGAATCTTTTTTTTTCACCGACACTCGCTCGGGGCCCCGCTCACAGCCAGGGCCGTCCCTGAATCATTTGTCATGTCAATCAATTTGCTTGTGACTTTTCTATATTTCTACATTGAAATTGAAACTTGTAAATATCTGTAAACGACAACCAAGTTTTATTTTGCTTAAAAACCCAAATTTTGAGTTTTATTCAGATTTTGTGAGAAAATAAAGTAATGCACTTATAGGGGTTTCGTTTCATTAGGTTAGTGCAGCTATGTATTTTTTTTTCTCTCAGGAGGAGCGAGGGGGGAGAGGGGCTTGTTGATTTGGTCGATTTATGGCAATTAAGAGTTACCACAGTCCGCACAGGTCTTCACAGTATTTTATTAAGGCATTATCCCGCTTAGATCTAGGAGCTTGTGAGTGTAAGTCGATAGGGGTGGGCTCCCTCTAGTTTCTATTATCCTTTTCATTACACATAACAGAACCACTTTTTTTCTGTATTTTCTTCCCAAAGATAGGTGATTATGTTTGGTACAATACATCATGAATAAAAGCCCATTTTATTCTACACAGTCACGGAGATGTTTTTAAAAGCTTCCTCTGATTTGTTCATTATAGAAGCTAATAGAGGGTTTTAAACTGAAAAGCCCCTTAGCTGCGCTGGGGCAAGTGATGATTTAGTATTAAAATTTCACCTAAAATAAACAAAATTAAAGCAAGGAATCAGTCACTAAGTCCCCTTCCCCCGGGCTACTCCCATGTCGTGCATAATACCAGTATGCTCCGAGTGTGTTGCGATTTTCATCAAAGTTTATCCACCTTTTTATTTCATACGTTTTTTGGATGTAATTTAGTTTAGGCCTAGTTACATAATTGAAAATAGATAATGAAGCTAAATTAAGAATTATTTTCAATAATCGAAGCTTAAAAATAAAGTGAAGTGTTCTGCTGAATTTTCCAAAATGTAAATAAGTTATAGCTTTTATATAGCGCTACTTTCATGCTTATAGCATGCTCAGAGCGCTATGGTACAATCTCAACTGCGGACCAGTGAAGAGGGTATCTGGGAGAAGGTTTTCCGTGCTGCCTTTAGGCACTCAGTAAACACAACTCTGTTCTTAAGCCTTTGTTTGTGTAAGTGTACTATCAAGGGAGCTAATATATTTATGATGCCAGTCTTTGAATACTTTACATATAATCCTCACACTTTTCTTGTTAGATTTTTAATAAGGACACTTAGGTTACTTCATATAAACTTTAAATAAACTATCGACGTTAATAAGATGAATCACGAAGTCTTAATTTTATTACTATGTTTTGCTACCATTTTAGAAACACGCTTTTGATGTCTTTTAACTGTGTGTACAATAATTCTTTCTTAATTGGAGAGAATAAATAATAGTCTACAATGTCTCTAGGTTATAACAATCGATATTCCTTTAAAATCAAAATCAAATAATAAACAGTATCTTCTATAAATATTAATAACGTAAGCATTTCCCCCAGTACAATATATATTTTGTTTAAAAGTTAACAGTTACATGTTAGAATTATCTGCTGTGCTCGTAAGTTTTGATAGCTGACCTGTGACTATAAATATTTGGTGACGACTTGTGCTTTTGTTTTTTTTGCACGGATAGGCAGCTATTAACTGTTACTGTGTGTTTCTTTAAAATGTTTTCTGTCATATAAAATCTTTTATTAGCACAGAGTTGTTGCAAGGTATTTGATTCTGAATCTTATCTTACCTTATATGATACAGACGTTACAGACGTTACTGAAAAAAAAAAAGAAGATGATTACGTCCTACGCGTCATGCATATTTACCAATGACTTAAATTCTGCCAATTCATTGGTTTTCCTGGCTAGCTCAAGCAACCCATTCCATGCTCTAATAGCGATAGGGAAGAAGAAGGAGCATTTGTACAAATTTGTCCTAGCATATGGAACGAGGAATGTGCCTTTATCTTTGTGTCTTTCAGAGTATTTTATTATTGTTATTATTATAGCTTTTATATAGTGCTACTTTCATGCTTATAGCATGCTCAGAGCGCTTTTTGTCCAATCTCATTTGTGGACCAGTTGGGGGGGGGGGGAGCAGGGGGTATCTAGGAGTTAGTTTTCCGTGCTGCCTTTAGGCGCTCAGTAAACACAACTCTGCCCGAGTCGGGTGTCGAACCTAGAGCCCCTTTCTAGATAGCCAAGCCAAGCCAAGTTCAAGCACTTGGCCTCTCGACCACGCTTCCCACCATTTGAAGATTATGGTTCAATGTATAATTGCTACTTAACTTTTAAGTTTTCTCTGCTGAAGGCTTTCTAAATTTACTGATTTTACTAAAGGTGTTACTCTAGTCAAATGTGAATATTTGTTTGTTATGAATCTCACTGCTCTATTTTGTGTCTGTTCCAGTTTCTTAATGTATTCTAGAGTTGAGGGGTCCCAAACAGAGGGTGCGTATACTAATAGTACACAAGGGTGTACACTTATAGTACACATATGCGTACACTAATAGTACACAGGAGCGTACACTTGTAGTACACATGGGCGTACACTAATAGCAGATAGAGGCGTACACTAATAGTACACAGGGGCGTACACTTATAATACACATGGGCGTACACTAATAGCAGATAGAGGCGTACACTAATAGCAGATAGAGGCGTACACTAATAGTACACAGGGGCGTACACTTATAGTACACATGGGCGTACACTAATAGTACGTATTAGCGTACACTAATAGTGCACATGGGCGTACACTAATAGTACATAGGGGCGTATGCCAGAGTTTAAAATTATATATATATATATGCTGCTTGGCTCTTGTTCTTGTCTTTCTTGTTTTGGCTCACTAGGGGTTTCACTTATATGAACAAATATTACTTATTTCTTAAATTCTTCAATTCTTAAATATTACAACTAAGAACAATTATACTTCAATACACATCAACTCCAGATCTCCAAGAATATAACAATGATATTTTAATATCCAATATAGCTCAAATAATGCACAATAATTAATAAAATTAATAAACAAACACCAGTCCAGGAAGAGACTATCCAACCTTCCTGGCCCGGGAGCAAGACCTTACTGACTAACACACTCTCTCGCACATTCAAAGAAGACTTAATCACTCAGTTCACAACACGTGCAACACTTTGCATTCATAACAAGGGGATATAACAATCATACCAAAATATCAAACTAACATTCATTCTCGCCATACCTCTCCCTGACATCCAGACAACTAGCTTTTCGGCATTTAAACTCTACCAATGTCATTTCAACACACTTTACAGAAAAACCCAGACTGTAGTATGTCTACGATAGTCCGTGCCGCGACGTATTTTATAATTACAAACTGTTATTACGTGGTAAATGTTGTTTATTTAATTTGCGTAACTTGGAGTAAAATTCATAATTCTATATTTAAATTTGTAAAACCAAAAATAAAACAGCCATCTTTTCGTTTCACACTTTAAAAACATCTCTATTTTAGTAGGTCAAACAACGAATAGCACTCCCACGCTTCAATATAGTAGGAGAGATTTAAATGTAGTTTTGAATTATCGTTCTTATCTCTAGACAAAACATAATTTTCAAGATTACGCTTGAAAGTTCTTTTCAATTGTCCTATCACGTCAATAAAAACGACGGAGAAAGCTAATTGACGAGAAGTGTCTAAAATATTTAAAATTTTCAAAGCTGAAGTAAAACTGTTTTGTTTTCAGTAAGTGGACTGATATTTTAGTCTGGTTAGTACCTGCGCACTGTGTATCTAAAAAAAAAATACGTTTGGAACAGTACTTCCTCGGATCGTGAGGTGACCTTTTGACAGTTGCTTATAGCCCCAAACTTATGGTAGACAACTAAGTTGCTGTAGACCTATTATCAAACGTATAAAACTTGAATAAACCTCTTTGTGAACAAAACTAAATAGAATTATAACTACGATAGATAAACAAATTTAAATTGAGATAAAATGCAACGATATTTGAACAAATCTAACTCAGGATAAAAACATGTCTTTGCAATCTGGCAATATTGAGTCGTCTGGTGCTCTTATCGCAGCTTACGACTGCGCCGCTTATCTTGTATCATTCTACAAAACTAACAATTAATGCTCTCTTTCTTCATCATCTAACAATTAATGCTCCCTTTCTTCATCTAACAATTAATGCTCCCTTTCTTCATCATCTAACAATTAATGCTCCCTTTCTTCATCTAACAATTAATGCTCCCTTTCTTCATAATCACCTTGGAAACATACACACCCTACATAACAAGAGGCCTTACGATTGTTTGTTTGTTAGACATTTTTCGGTTGTTCTTTTCAGAGTTTGGCTTTCGCCTAATAGAAAAACAATGAGCCACAATGACCTACAATGACCTATAATGACTTACAATGTCTTCTTCATCCCACAAGATGAAGCACTCAATGTCCAGAGTGTGTTTTATTTCCATTTCACTGCAAGTTAATGATTACTGAATGACCCACGAGTTACACATAATATTGGACACTGCCCTTCACAGACGTGGGGGGGGGGGACGAGAGGAGAGAGAGAAAGGGAGAGTGAAAGAGAGAAAGATAAAGTGGAAGAGAGAGAAAGATTGAGAGAGAGGGTGAGGGTGATAGAGGGAGAACGAGAGAGGGAGAGAGAGAAAAAGAGAGGGAGAGAGAAGATTGATAGAGAGAGAGAGAGATCCTGAGTTGACTTGGACAAATATCAGTTTCAGAAAGGAAGATAGATAGAAAGATAGAAAGATAGAAAGATAGATAGAAAGATAGAGATAGAGAGAGAGAGAGAGAGAGAAAGATCCTGAGTTGGACAAATATCAGTTTCAGAAAGGAAGATAGATAGAAAGATAGGAAGATAGATAGAAAGAGAGAGAGAGAGAGATCATGAGTTGACTTGGACAAATATCAGTTTCAGAAAGGAAGATTATCACATCCTAGTCAAAATGTTCGCCAGGAAAGAAAGGGATCATTGGTGACAGAGCTTGAACTTGGGGTCCTAGTGATGACAGGGCTTGAACTTGGGATCCTAGTGATGACAGGGCTTGAATATGGGATCCTAGTGATGACAGGACTTGAACTTGAGATCCTAGTGATGACAGGGCTTGAATATGGGATCCTAGTGATGACAGGGCTTGAACTTGAGATCCTAGTGATGACAGGGCTTGAACTTGAGATCCTAGTGATGACATGGCTTGAACTCGAGATCCTAGTGATGACAGAGCTTGAACTTGGGATCCTAGTGATGACAGGGCTTGAACTTGAGATCCTAGTGATGACAGGGCTTGAACTTGAGATCCTAGTGATGACAGAGCTTGAACTTGTGATCCTAGTGATGACAGAGCTTGAACTTGTGATCCTAGTGATGACAGGGCTTGAACTTGAGATCCTAGTGATGACAGAGCTTGAACTTGTGATCCTAGTGATGACATGGCTTGAACTTGTGATCCTAGTGATGATAGGGCTTGAACTTGGGATCCTAGTGATGACAGAGCGCATACAACACAAACCAGACAGAGAAAGTAAACAAGCAAACTATTTTAAAAAATAAGATTATTTAAAGGAAAGAACCGCAAAATCGAGAACATATATCTCAATACAGCATGGTTTAACTCTCTTTTTCTTTATAAGACAAAACAACTCAATCACTACTCATTTAAGTTGTTTTTTTTATTGATTCTTGTTTTGTCATCGATTATGATTGATTGTGCAAGATTTCTATTTGATCCGAGAAAGGGAAGTGGGTGAACACCAATACACACAGTGCACACACAAACACACACACAAATGTAAACACATGTGTGCATAAAAACACACAACAAGAATAACACCTTTAGTGAAATCATTAAATTTAGCAAATCTTGAGGATAGAAGACTCAAAAGTAGAGCATGGCTAGACTGACCTAGGGGCACGCGTACGATGTAATCCTCTTTTATTTTTTGACGTAACGTCTGTACATAAGATCATTTCAACATTGCAAGAACAAGTCACATGGGAAGATAATTCTTTTACGGAACCAGATCTGACTGCTGGACTCAATACATTGAGAGGGCAGCAAATGCAGTTTATTTTCTAATTCCTAGATTTTCTTTTTTTTATTTTAATTTTAAATAGAACACTTTTGTTCCTTTTTATAGAGAGGCAGGGAAGCAGGGGAGGTTACAAGGGCAGTTTAATCCCAAGCGAGGTTGTTGACCTTCCAACCATATATGCTACTCGTTTTACGACTCGCATGGATAATTAAATTGTTTTATTTTGAAACAGCTTTTACTATATATTTATGGCTTTTATATAGCGCTACTTTCATGCTTATAGCATGCTCAGAGCGTTTTGGTCCAATCTCATTTGTGGACCAGTGTGGGGGAGAGGGTATCTAGGAGTTGGTTTTCCGTGCTGCCTTTAGGCGCTTAGTAAACACAACTCTGCCCGAGTCAGGTGTCGAACCTCGAGCCCCCTTCTAGGTAGCCAAGCTAAGTTAGCCGCACTTAGCCTCACGACCACGCTTCCCACAATACCATACATTAAATAATGCTATGCCAAGATAGATGAAATAACTGCAAAGACTAGGTGTCGTTAGACAACCATAGACTTGATCAAGCAATTTGACCATTGAATTGATCAGACAATCTAACCATTAACTTCGCCAAACATCAAAAGCTGACAAACACCATTCTCTACTTAAAACCCTTTGCGAGTCCTGTGGAACTTGTGCTATGGCTGTACCTCTATTCCTTGACAGTGATTAGAAGGTCATCCTACGGCCCAAAGCCTCATTTCTGAATCGCACAAAATGATAAAAACAAAATTTACATTCTAATTTTTTGTTAAAAATCCTATTTTGTAAAACTGTCTTTTTCGCTTATTTGTATCTGACGAAGGCCGTCTGGCGCAAACTGACTATGTTTATTTTGATCAAGCAATGCTTCTCATGTAAAGATCTATTGTACTTTTCTATGAATAAAATAGCAGCATTTAACTGCCCCCTCTCTGAATGTCGACGATCTTGTAAACCCATTGCCATATTTCAACTAACTCTTTTACGCCGAGACGCGGGAGTATTTAATTCACTGATCAATAGATCAATCATCGTGCGCGAGTTTGACATACAGACCTCGTGTGATCAATCATTTAAGAAATTGTGCTACTGCTGAAGTCGACGACCAATGACTTTGTGTCGAATCGCCAGGAGAATGCAGCTTTATCTTATCAGTAAATATTGCATTTCGCGCGCCACTTAGCGCGGGGCAGCGCAGCTTCCACTCCTGTGGTAACAAATGTGTCGAGGGGAGAAAACTCATTATTCTATCTGGTTTTACTCCCGCGGTTACTTCTCTTTGCAGGCCGTATGCATAATTAATGGTCAAGTGTGTTTTTCTCTGTTTAGTTTTGTTGTGTTTTTCTTTTATAGCCAGAAGGATCGACAAACGTTTTTGTTTTGGTAGAAGGCTAAATGTTTAAATGTGTACTTGTTCAGTTAGTGTGGTCTTACCAGCAATACTATAATCATAACAGAACAAGTCTCAGTGTCCAGGACCATGAAAAGATTGGAAGAATCTCGGGCGTAGGGTGAAGGGCAGTTTCCAAAGACTGGGAACTGTGTTTGTATGTGTTGCGGGGAGGTGTTCTTGTGGAGCGTGCGTGTGTGTGTGTTTCTATGGTGACGCTGAGAAGTAGTTAGCGATTGGTTAGTGGCTTTGCACCTTGAATGATACAAGTTAAGCGGCACTGTCGTCAGCTGTCTTGGGTACAGCAGACGACACCAGACGACACCAGACGACACCAGAGTTACGTTTAATTTGAAACATCATTTTATATTATTACTAAAGCAGTGCTTCCCAAGCTGTGTTCCGCTTAACCCTAGTGTTCCGCGAGGTTTGAATAGGTGTTCCTCTAACTATTGAAATAATTGACTAGTAGGCCACCACCTACATTAATGTCTCTAAAAAAAATAAGCAAATTGTTCCGCTGAATACTCAGAATGCGCGAAGTGTTCCGTTAAGGAAAAAGTTTGGGAACCACTGCTATAAAGTCTACTACATTCTATTCGTTTCATCTCAAGTTGTAATTGTCTATGTTGTAATACAAGTTGTGTGTTTACAACTGTGTGATAAGGTATAAAACAGCTACAGCAGTTTAATTGTCTTACATCAGTTCGGAACAACAAGTCAACGACCGTCTACAGCAGGAGTTCTCAACCTGTGGGTCGCGACCCCTTGAGGGGTCGATTGACGATTTGCTAGGGATCACCTTAGACCATCGAAAATTGTCTACCCTTCTATTGCTGTATGTGTGTGTGTGGGGGGGGGGTCGCGGCAGAGTGGTGGATTATAAAAAGGGGTCGCCGAGCATAAAATGTTGAGAACCGCTGGTCTACAACAAGGGTTCAGTAGTATAGAGACGCACTTTAGGTGACTGCTCGTGAACGCGCAATTATGACGACATTAATTCAAAACGAGACTGTAGCGTAGATATAGATAAACGAACAGTTGAGGATTTCAAGGAAGCAACATCCTTTATTCTAGCGACTGAGACTTGGCGGCCCCACAGTCTTCTAAAGTTCCACTGCTGTGAATCCGACCCTGGGTTGAAACGTGATTAAACATGTTGGTAAGATGTGCCATTAAATATGTGGGGAATATGTGGTATTTAATGTGTGCGATTTGGAGTGTGGTTAAATATACGAGGCAGAAATGAGGTAGCTCTGTTGTTGATGGCGGTTAGGTGTGTGTGGAAAATGTGTGGTTAGGCGTGTGGGGGTAGATATGTGGTTAGATTTGTTGGGTAGATCAGGGGCTAGGTGTGAGGTACATGTGTGATTTGTGTGTGAGTAGGTGTGTGGTGAAATATGTTTGGTAGATGTGTAGTTAAACGTGTGTAGGGTACATGTGTGGTTGTGTGTGGGGTAGATTTTTTCCCTTAAACGGGTATTGTGTGTTTATTGAAGACGGGTGACAGCTAGTTTGAATTTGTAATTATCCTACCCTACAAGTGTAAACAGCTGACTGTGATGCAAACATATTTAATTAAGATAGGGCCAAACATAAAGAGGGTATTGACCTATTTACATATATAGAAATGAGTAAGAGACAGAAAAAGTGTGTTATAATTAAAAAAACTAAAAGGAAAAGAAAGAGACAGAGAAAAAGAGTGACTATAGGAGAGAAACGGAGACAGAAAGAGAGAGAAAAAGAGAGAAGAGAGAGAAAGGAGATGACTGAAGGAGAGAAACGGAGACAGAAAGAGAGAGAAAGGGAAAAAAAGAGGAAGAGATCGGGTGAGAGACAAAGAGAGAGGGAGAGTGACCATGAAGGAGAGAGTGAAGGAGGTAAAGGGAGAGAGAGAGAGGGAGAGAGACCATGAAGGAGAGAGCGAAGGAGAGATAGGGAGAGAGAAAGAGAGAGAGAGAGAGAGAGAGATAGAAAGAGAGACCATGAGACAGAGAGAAAGAGAGAGGGATAATGACCATGAAGGAGAGAGCCAAGGAGGGAGAGGGAGAGAGAAATAGAGAGAGATTGAAAGAGAGAGACCATGAGACAGGAAGAAAGAAAGAGCGATCTATAAAATAGCTTTCTTGCACCAACGTCTATATAATTATATTATCGACTCTGTAAAAAAAATAAAAAAGTTTCATCTTAACATCTTAAAAAAAAAATATATATATTTTATCACGTTTTTTATTTTTTAAATACCGGAAGTGAAGAGCTGTTTCTTTCTTTCTTTCTCTTTTTTTTTTCATCAGTATCACTCAAACTAGTCGCCTCGGAGACAGTCTTGTCATATTCTATACCAAGCCGCTCTTTAAAATGCCCGCATAATTCCGGCCCTGCACTTCACATTAGAAAATGAAATCACGTTACAAGCTGGCCACAAATACAGTTCTCCTTTATTTAATGAAAAAGAGAAGAAAGAAAAAAATTCTCAAGAAGTTTAGCGCTTCGATGAAAATGAGTGGAGAGTTGGTGTTCTGGGAAAAAATATTTTTTGTATCTATTGTCTCTTAACGTTTTAAAATAGGACGCAGGCGTATATATAACTGTAGTGATAAATGATAGCTTTAAATAGCAGACAAGAAAAACAGACAAGGAAAAATATACAAAAATAATTTTAAAAACAAACAACTATATCTCCTTTATACAACTTATAGTGCGTTCTATACTTATCACTAATAAAAGTTAGATTTTTAAAAAATAAAGGAATATTTTTTGACCCGCCACATCCATCACCCCCCCCCCCAACCCCACCTCCTACAAAGAATCCTGGTTTAACAAATTTATACGTCTACTAGACTTTATAAGATTCCAATGATTAGCTTCTAGATCTAGATTTAGAAGATGGTGCGAAATCTGTTACTAAACATTAATTTTTCAAACTCTCTAATGACTAGGGCTAACTTGCGGAAATACCCGGTGATGCATAGTCTGTTCAAGATAAAGATGTTATATTTCTCTAGCCAAAGTCAAATCATTTTTATCTGCCCCCGAAAGGGGAAAAGACGCTATCAGTTTCGTGTGGCCTGTCTGTCCGTCCGTCCGTCCCGTTTAGATCTCTGAAACCAGAAGAGAAAATTAAAATCGGTCATCATGATATTGTTACGAATCTCACTATCCAGGCTCTCTGCAAACTGCACCACACATCACCAACTTAAAGAACTTGACAACTCAGGGCTCCAAAGTAACGTAACAGTTTAATAGTTGAATAAATCTGAGCCAAAACTGTACACTTGGCAACACGTAACACAGGCTGTACAAATATCTCTCCGTATCAACCGTACCGGCGTATCAACTCTTGCACTGGCCTCTCCGTCTCGTTCCGGGGTTTGCACTGGGTTCAACAGTTCAGGACTGACTTCACACACTGGGCTCGTTGTGTCGGACTCGATCACAGACCAAGATCAAGACGCCGTTCGTCTCAACTGTACTTGAGAGTACCGGCGCCTTCGCTATGAGGGGGTCACGGAGGTCATTTTAAAGAGGTATGACAAAAAAATATCAGAGAGGCATTTTAAAGAGGCAAATCAGAAGAAATAGCAGAGAGGCATCTCAGAGTGGATATCAGAGGTCATTTTAAAGAGGTATGACAGAACGAATATCAGAGAGGCATTTTAAAGAGGCATAGAAGGGATATCAGAGAGGCGTCTTAAAGAGGCATGTCAGAGCAGATATAAGAGAGACATTTTAAAGAGGCATGTCAGGTGGATATCAGAGAGAGATCTAATTTACCTTATCCGACGAAGCCAGCTTAAAAGTGAAAAAAAATAAATTCTTCCTCACAATGCTGGTATTCTCTTTCTTTAATCTTACAACATTTTATACATTCATAAGATAAGATAAGACAATTTTTATTGATCCAATCAAATGGAAATTCAGTTTGCCAACCTGTCTTGCATCATTAACCCAAACCAATTATATATTGTCTTATTATAAAGTTTAACACTCTCCCTCAGGGATCTTCTGTCTACTGCACACACGAGCATAGTTAAAACATAAAAACAAAACACCAACGAACGTACCAGTTAAACCATTAGGGAACTATTTTACGAAGCGCAATGACACATAACTCATAGTATGCACGTAAGACTCTTGTCTATTACCGGTGTCGTATCGCGGTCTGGCGTAGGAATGTTGGCTCAAGAAAATTGACAAGATCAAACCTCGAGGGGAGCTCACGCTTGTCGAGCAGAACTGGAAGTGTGTGGCGTAAAGGGTGAGCACTGAAGTACGCCCCAACGGGAGTATGAATACAGATCAATGAGAAAGAGGATTAGGAAAAGAAACTAAAAAATAAACAACAAAAAATGTATTTGAAACAATGTAGTTGTTAAATTTTTTTTATCAAATTTGAAAAAAAAAATCAATAAAATAAATGAAGACATTAAAGAAATCTAAGGATAAAAATGTGACAACTGTATGATAAAAATGTGACAACTGTATGATAAAAATGTGACAACTGTATGATAAAATGTGACAACTGTATGATAAAAATGTGACAACTGTATGATAAAAATGTGATAACTGTATGATAAAAATGTGACAACTGTAGGATAAAAATGTGACAACTGTATGATAAAAAGGGAGCAGCAAAGTACCTATACTGATTGTGTGTGTGTGTGTGTGTGTGCGTGTATGTTGTCTGTATGTTCACGTATTAAGCCCAGACCATTTGTTATAGAAGGCCTCAACACTAGCCTGCAACGTCACAGCCTGTGGACAGTTTAGACCGATTGCTGATTGCAACGTCTCGATTAAACTCTGCAATTTGAATAAATGTCTCCATCTGTGTTTGTGGTTTTTTTTTTTTTTTTGTATTTATGCTTCCGAACAGGAAGGTCCTGGGTTCAAACCCTGGTGAAGATTGGAATTTTTAATTTAGTGATATTTAGGGCGCCTCTGAGTCCACGTAGCTCTAATGGGTACCTAGCATTAGTTGGGGGGAAAGTAAGGTAAAGGTCGTTGTGCTGGCCACGTGACACCCTCGTTAACCGCAACGTCCTGAGCGGTGTACTTTACTACTTAATTATTTTTTTTACAAAGCTTATATCAACTCACTCTGTCTGTTTGTCAGCATGTCTGTTTGTCAGCATGTCTGTTTGTCAGCATGTCTGTTTGTAGTGTACACGTTCGTTTTCCCACACCCAATCTCGGATTAAGCTGAAATTTTGCACAATTATTTCTTTTCCCTGAAAACTCAAGAATACAAAAAAATAGTTAATTAATTATTGGCAATTTATTATTTTGTTTAATTATCTCAAACAAGGGAATGAATTTGTTCTTGACTGAAGTGGTTGTATAAGCTGAATTAGTCCCCCTTTTTATGGGATCTGTTTTCTCCGGGCGAAATTCGCCACTTGCAATTCTGCAATGCGCCACTTCTGGCTCCTGCGTCATAGGTAGGTTGACCCCCCCCCCCCTCCCCCCATCGGAGTAGTGGATACTTATCGAGTTTGTTCTGAAAAAGCAGTGTCGTCTGCTGTTATCGTGAAATTCCAATCGGAAAGTAACCCCTAAATATGAACCGGATGTAAAACTCTGATTGGATAGAACAACTACGTAATGACGTTGGAGCGAGACTAGCTTTACCATTGGACAAAAAAAAAAGTTTTTTTCATGTTCCTATTTTTTGCCTATTTTCCAACCTGCCCTCCCCCCAAAAAAGTGAATTTTAAAAAATCGGACAAAGGGAGGAAGTAGGTGGACACTAATATTGCCACTGGTTAGTGCCAGGCCTCGGGATTATTTAATCCGGCTCTGATTGAAGGTCAAATGATATTGTAGGACAAAAATTCTGGAGCAATTACAACTCTTGAGACTTCTCAATGTGTGCCAGACCTGAAGATTGTTTAATCCGGCTCTTATTGTAGGTCAGCGGTTCTCAACCTTTTATGCTCTGCGACCCTTTTTACAATCCCCCACTCTGCCACGACCCCCCCCCACACACACACAAACAGCAATAGAAGAGTAGACAGTAACGATTCATATTTTCGATGGTCTTAGGCGACCCCTGGTTAATCGTCAATCGACCCCTAAGGGGGTCGCGACCCAGGTTGAGAACCCCTGTTGTAGGTCTAATGATATTGTAGGACAAAATATTCTGGAACAATTACAACCCTTGAGACTTCTCAATGCATAAGATGACGCTCTGTTGGGAATCCATGAATTACTTATGAGGTCATTCTTATGGTAGCATGGCCACTTTAAGTGGCTTTTTGGTTGGTCCTGCCATTTGGTCAAGGTCATAAAAAATCATTGCTGGACAATAGTCGTTGACCACATTAAAGAGAAAGTACGACCCCAATCAGTATTAACCTAGTGCTTCCGGTCTATACTCAAATGAATAATGAATCGCTTTCTATTAACTGTAATTCTTCCTTTCTCCAGACGTGTTGAAGAGTAATCGTCTCCCTTTTTTACAAAGCTAATATTACATCACTCCATTTGTCTGTTTGTCTGTCTGTCTGGTACAAATCTTGCACACGTTTTATCTCCAACTTCCCATTCTCGGATCGTACTGAAATTTCGCACTATTATTCATAGTCAATGACTATTTTTTCTTTAATCGATCAAAAACTGAAAAAGTTAGTTAAAATAAGTGGGAATGAATTAATTTTGTTTTGTTTAGAAAAAGGTATTGGATAGCTGTGTGTTGGATACCTGTGTAATGTGTATTTTACATATTTCAAATGTTACTTTAGATTGCAAGATACCGGTGTAATTACTTGTATAGTGGATACTGTATATTGGATATCTGTGTAATGAGTACCTGCGTAATATGTACATGTGTAATGAGTACCTGTGTAATGAGTACCTGTGTAATGAGTACCTGTGTACTTGTGTAATGTGTACCTGTGTAATGATTACCTGTGTAATGAGAACCTGTGTTATGTGTGCCTGTGTAATGAGTACCTGTGTAATGAGTACCCGTGTAATGAGTACCTGTATAATAAGTATCTGTGTAATGAGTACCTGTGTAATTGAGTAATATGTACATGTGTAATGATTACCTGAGTAATGAGTACCTGTGTAATGAGTACCTGTGTAATGAGTACCTGTGTAATGAGTACATGTGTAATGAGTACCCGTGTAATGAGTACCCGTGTAATGATTACCTGTGTAATGAGTACCTGTGTAATGAGTACCTGTGTAATGAGTACCTGTGTAATGAGTACCCGTGTAATGAGTACCCGTGTAATGAGTACCTATGTAATGACTACCTGTGTAATGAGTACCCGTGTAATGAGTACCTGTGTAATGAGTACCTGTGTAATGAGTACCCGTGTAATGAGTACCTGTGTAATGAGTACCTGTGTAATTGAGTAATATGTACATGTGTAATGATTACCTGAGTAATGAGTACCTGTGTAATGAGTACCTGTGTAATGAGTACATGTGTAATGAGTACCCGTGTAATGAGTACCTGTGTAATGAGTACCCGTGTAATGAGTACCCGTGTAATGAGTACCCGTGTAATGAGTACCTGTGTAATGAGTACATGTGCAATGAGTACCTGTGTAATGAGTACCTGTGTAATGAGTACCTGTGTAATGAGTACCTGTATAATGAGTACCTGTGTAATGAGTACCTGTGTAAATGTGTAATAAAATATTGGTCTAGAACGTTATAGCCTGTGGTCGTTTAGCTAGTTCCACCACTCCGTAGAATTTTCTAATGTTGAGACTGGTCTGCAGCGGTACTGCCCAGTGACTGGTAACAAGAACTTTTTTAGGCACTGTCGATGAGGTCTTCTTTTGGGGGTTATAGCTCCCTTATATGGCGTTTTTAAAAGTTCGAAGTTGCAGCTTTTTATGACCCTTGACCAGCGATGAGAAATTGGCTCTTCGCCTATCCCTCGTCCGGATGTCTTCCCATCAACTAGAGGATTCTTTTAATCAGATCCGTTTATTCCTTGAGCCACCGCCTGAATTCCCTCGTCCAGTCGAGGCCGGAGGCCGAGCACATGAAGGATTCCTCCGTATTCCTACACTGTACCATCATTAAAGAAAGAAAAAAAATGAAAGAGCATTCATCGCATTGTACGGCCCTCGCGAGGAAAGACTAGGTAGATGGGACTGTTTAGCCGAGCCTTTATTATACAAGTCGTTTATTGTGTTTACTTAATTTCATTAATCAATCAGTCTCTAAGCGTTTTCATATTTGGATCTTTTTTTTTTATTGCAAAGTTGATAAGAACCCAGATTTTTTAATTTCTCATATACAGTAGACCAAATCTTGTTAATTAAAATCAACTGTCTTCTGTTAATATCTAAGATAAGTTAAGAATCTAAGCATATCCCTCAAGAGGAGGTAACTGGAGAGTAGTTTTCACGCAAGAGTTATTGTTCAAAGATTAACTATCTCTCTCTCTCACACACACAAAACGCTAGATAGTACTGGTTGTAGTGATATTAAGTTTAACTCTTTCTCTCCGTAATTATTTACCACATTCTGGTGGAATCAACGCTGGTATCGTCAGTTAGGAGAGAAAGAGTTAATACTAGAACTGATGAGCAGAAATAAATTGTGAGCCTTATGCCTCATTGTCAGGGCCTACTTCACTATAGTGTTATGTCCACAGAGACATTGGCGTGTGTTGGGTCTTTTTTTGGGACGTACTTTCTGTCCTGAGTGCATGTATTGAGGACAGAATTGGGTCAAATCCCTTTCGTCCATGGAGAGTACTTTAAGGGTATTAGCTTGACCGTGACTGTAGGATTTAGCTCCTAACGAAGGGGCGCTAGTAGCCTCGTGGAAAATTGAAAAGTCTTGTCTTGAAGAACATACTCCCTTTATATTCGTCTGGTATGTGTAGTGTATATATATATAAATATATATGAATGTATATATAAAAGTATATATGACTTTATATCTGACTTTACATTTGACTATATAGTTAGCTATATATAAAAATGAACGTATATCTGATTGTTTAAATGACATTATATATGACTGTATAAAAGACACTATATGTGACTGTATCAATGACTGTATATATGACTGTATAAAAGGCACTATATTTGATTGTATAAGAGACACTATATGTGACTGTATAAATGACTGTATATATGACTGTATAAATGACTGTATATTTGACTGTATAAAAGACACTATATGTGACTGTATAAATGGCTGTATATATGACTGTATAAATGACTGTATATTTGACTGTATAAAAGACACTTTATGCGACTGTATAAATGACTGTATATATGACTGTATAAATGACTGCATATATGACTGTATAAAAGACACTATATGTGACTGTATAAATGACTTTATATATGACTATCAATGTTTGTATATATGACTGTATAAAAGACACTATATGTGACTGTATAAATGACTGTATATATGACTGTATCAATGACTGAATATAAGACTGTATAAAGACAATATATGTGACTGTATAAATAACTATATATATGACTGTATAAATGACTAAATATATGACTGTATAAAAGACACTATATGTGACTGTATAAATGACTTTATATATGACTGTATCAATGACTGTATATATGACTGTATAAAAGACACTATATGTGACTGTATAAATGACTGTATATATGACTGTATCAATGACTGCATATAAGACTGTATAAAAGACAATATATGTGACTGTATAAATGACTGTATATATGACTTTATCAATGACTGTATATATGACTGTATAAAAGACACTATATGTGACTGTATAAATGACTGTATATATGACTGTATCAATGACTGAATATAAGACTGTATAAAAGACAATATATATGACTGTATAAATGACTGTATATATGACTGTATCAATGACTGAATATAAGACTGTATAAAAGACAATATATATGACTGTATAAATGACTGTATATGTCTGAAATAGGAATTCTACTTACTTATTTAATAAGTATTCAATATTTATCCTGAAGATAGTTATTCCATATTATTTCATTTTCTAAATAATCACTAATTATTCCCTAGTCATAAGTCAGTTTATTCACTAATACTTATTATTCACTAGCTATTTAGCAATTATTCATTGTGCAAAAAGATATCATTGTACTATAGTAATAGTAAAGTTCCCCTTTCAGACCTAGTTGATTCTGTGGCCTACGGTTAACGAGGGTGTCATGTGGCCAGCACAACGACCAACCGCCTTTACTTTTCCCCAACTAATGTCAGGTACCCATTAGAGCTGGGTGGACACAGAGGCGCCCAAGGATCCCGAAATAAAGATCCCAGTCTTCACCAGGATTCGAACCCGGGAACCCCAAGCGCTTTACCACTCAGCCACCGCGCCTCTGATATCATTGAACTTCTAGTCCGAAATTGATAACATAAAGTAATTTCGCGTTGTAAAACATTCCCCCCCCCCCACACACACACACCCTGCCATCAGTATTTTTAAAGTGATGAAAATACCACTTTTACATTAAATGTCATTGACATCCATAATAGTTGTGCTCAACAGATAATAGTTCAATATGTAGGCTAATAATGGCTTATCCACAAAAATCAAACCATATGTAATTAATCACTAGGACAACTTAGTACAAATGCTCCTTCTTCCCTAGCGCTATTAGAGCATGGAATGGGTTGCCTGAGCTAGCCAGGAAAACCAGTGACTTGGCGGAGTTTAGGTTAATATGCATGACTAAATGCATGACGCGTAGGACGTAATCATCTTCTTTTTTTGAAGTGACGTCTGTATCATATAAGATAAGAAGATAAGATAACACCAGGACACCAGACAGAACTGTGTCAATATTTTGAGTTTGGCGATTTGTACAGTTTTCTTCTTATCTTATCTTATATAATATGTACAAACAATATAGCCTCTAAGTCAACATACATTCGTTCTACTTCAGACTAATATAGCCTCTAAGTCAACATACATTCGTTCTACTTCAGACTAATATAGCCTCTAAGTCAACATACATTCGTTCTACTTCAGACTAATATAGCCTCTAAGTCAACACACATTCGTTCTACTTCAGACTAATATAGCCTCTAAGTCAACATACATTCGTCCTACTTCAGACTAATATAGCCTCTAAGTCAACACACATTCGTTCTACTTCAGACTAATATAGCCTCTAAGTCAACATACATTCGTTCTACTTCAGACTAATATAGCCTCTAAGTCAACATGCATTCGTCCTACTTCAGACTAATATAGCCTCTAAATCAACATACATTTGTTCTACTTCAGACTAATATAGCCTCTAAATCAACATACATTCATTCTACTTCAGACTAATATAGTCAAACAGTTTATTATTTCTACTCTAAAACTTTCCCGCCATTTCATTCTCAGCTTTGTTTCGTTGAATACACGCTCTTAAATTTTAAATGTCTTTTTTTTTTAATCATGGCGGACACGTTACTTTCGGGGTTTTTGTTTTTTTTTTTACTTTCGTTTTCCAGAGTTAATGAAATTATTCACTTTGTTCAAACCGTTGTTAGCAATTAGAAAATAATTAAAGAGCGAACTGAAACCTGATTAATAAATCGAAACGCACCACAAAAAAAAAATAAAAAATCAGTAAATCAATGCGCCCTCATTTTAGCGGGAGACAAACAAGGCCAAATTTACGAGCTCAGGGGAGGTAAAACCACATAAAATGAAGCAGGAAGAAACATGAAATGAAAGGGAACGCGGGAAAACAAGAAAAGAATTAGAAATAAATTTTTAAAAATATAAGAAATGTGAACCTCGTGTACTTTTATTCTTACATTTACATGAAATACATTTTATGTATTTTTCAGAAACCTAAATTACTTACGTTAATAGTTCTTCACATAACCAAAAAGGGCTTTAATGAAGTCCCCAATTACGATATTCCACTAGGTAAATGGAGTTTGCATGCACACATGAAATCCTGAATTATATATATAGAAGTTACTTCAGACAATGGAATTTAAAAAAAAATAGGTCAAGTCTGGTCGTGCAGTATGACGGTCCCAGTTTCCAACATTCATGTCCAGATTGACAAATAGATACGCGTAGGGCGTAATTTTCTTTTCAAATGTCATTCTAGTCGTAAATATTAATTGGAGACTTTAATTCTACTAAGTCATATCCCATTTGTCTCCAAGAACCAACATTTGGGGATTCCAGAAAAAGGCACAAAAATGTCTTAATATTACCACATCTTTATAATGCTGCTCTGTTGTGATTGGTCACTTATGTAAAATCTAGTTTACCCCATTCTAAGAAATAACAAGCTTGTAAGTTACTGTGTAATTTTAGATTCTAGGATCCTCCTTCTTGACTTCCTTATTTCATAGTTCTCGTGGCGCCCCCCCCCCCATACACGCCCCCACACTAACTACAAAGTATGCCAACTGTAAGGTTTTGGGGAAGATTTCCCTTGGGGCGCCACGTAAATGAACGGAAGCTTGGGGTATTAATATCCGCCGCCTCGTTAAGGAAACAATAAGGACATGTCCCAAAGGACATTCCTCAAACGATATGATCATTTAAACTAGGACAGTGTGGGAATAGTTGGGAATACTTAAAACATTTCCAAACGTAAAGGACATTTTAGGTAGGACATTGTCTCACCTAATGAAGAATTGAAAACTACAAATATTTTGTAAGCCATAAGTACATCTAAGAAAATCATTGCGAACTTTAAAAAAAAATTAACTTTTTGTTGAGAAATGAAGATTTAACCTTTACCTCTCCCTTAGTCTGTTGGACCGTTGGGGAACCATGCAAGATTCGTCGACCGTCTTTCTCCATTCCTCTCCGTCTTTCACCTTTGTTAGAGCCTTTTTCAATGGCAAACCCGTTAATTCTATTATGTTTTCTTCCTAATGCTTTCTCTGTCTGCCTCTTCTTCTTTTTTCCTGGTACTGTTCCATGAAAGAAAGTTCTTTGCGAGCCCCGAAGACCTTGTAATATGGTCATAGATTTTTAGCTTGCGTTTTTTTTTACGATAGTTAGCAGGTCATCGTCGACGTAACAGAGGCGCCCCACGGAAACGCTTCAAAGACCAGCTTAGGCGTCAACTTTCCTTGGCTGACATAGAAGAGAGCACCTGGCTGCATGCGGCGTCGGAACGAGACAGCTGGAGGTCACTCACGAAGGCCGCGGGATACACATTTGAGACCAAAAGAAAATCTGCTGCCGAGGACAAATGCAGACGACGAAAAGAAAATCTAAATCGACCGCCTGCGGACAACGGTTATGCTTGTCCTTGATGTGGCTAAATATGTAGGTCACAGCTGGGGCTGCGCAGCCACGGGAAATACTGCATTCCTATCTAATCTTCGGACTTATATATATAGCAGGTCATCATGGGGTCCAATCGCTGCAGTAACGCTGTCTCAAATTTCTTGGTTTGTGATGCGGTCTTTGAATGAAGATTATTATCTTCTAAAAGACGTCAAGAAATGGCAGGGTCCTAACCATGGACCACCACGGCAACAATTCGGTACCACGTGATCAGGACGTCATCCAATAAGAATATATTTAAAGCACTGAATAAACGATAAAGACATTTAAAGAGAAGCCTTTCCTAGGGCAGTTCATCTATACTTGGACCATGCCACTGATTGTAAGACTTTCCCAAAGGATTGTCACAATAGAACAAATATCCACCTCCCACTGAATGTGCGGAGGCGCATTGGCTGAGCGGTAAAGCTCGTGGCTTCTGAACAGGGGTTCAGGTTCGAATCCGGGTGAAAAACTTTGGATTGTTCATTTCGGGATCTTTTTTGGCGCCTCTGAGTCCACCCAGCTCTAATGGGTACCTGACATTAGTTGGGGGAAAATAAAAGGCGGCTAGCCTTTGTGCTGGCCACATGGCACCCTTGTTAACCGTGGGCCACAGAAACAGATAACCTTGACATCATCTGCCACTATCGAAGCTGGGTCTGCATCAGGATTGTGTAGATGCTTTGCGTGCTCGCTTTTAGGAGAACTTAAATATCGGATATTTTTTCTTGCCATTTAGCAATAAGTATTTTTCTGAGACAGGTCATGTGAAAGTAGCTCAGTTTTATTTTTACATGTTTTCTGTACACTGTCCACGTTTCTGAGGCATAGAGCAATGTAGGGACGATGACAAATCGATAGACCCCTAGCTTTGTGTTTTGTTGAGATACCTCGTCTATTCCAAACATTTTGAGACTCTCTGCCGTGGGATGCACTGGTTTTTTGGCGACTCATTTCATCTATATGTACAATGCATATACATTTTTTTTTTGAGAGGCGGGAAGCGAGAGGCGTGAGGCGCTGAAAGATTTGAGAGAATTTGAGGAATCGGACTATAAGTGGTTGAAAAAAAAAATGGGAACAAAATTATGGATTGCGGTATTATATTTCTTCTGTTAAACTTCGACCCGTGTGATTGGTCAATGAGTCTCCAGGGGAAGTCACTCGTGAATTACGTCTGCACATTTAAGCTTTTTTCTACCAGGGGCAGCCAACTCCCACATGGACTGACACTTAATTAAATTCTTAGTTAACTTGTTCTCTATTTTAATATCTCTCACAGACCTTTCACACACTTTTGCTCTCTCTCTCTTTCTCTCTCGCTTTCGTTCTCTCTCTCACGCCTCTATCTCACTCGTCTCTCACTCTTAACTCACTCTATCACACCCTCTTTCATTCTCCCACGTTCTCGATTCTTAACCTCACTCTCCCTTTCTCTCTCTCACTCACACACTCACCTTATTCTTTCTCTAACTCTCTGTTTCTTTCTCTCCATCTTTCTCGCTCTCACTCTCCTTATGTTACTCTCTTTACCTCTGTCTTATCTCTCTCTCTCTCTCTTTTTATCTCTCTCTCTCTCTGTCACCAACGCTCTGTTTCTTTCTCTCCATCTTTCTCGCTTTCACTCTCCTTACGTTGCTCTCTTTATCTCTCTCTTTATCCCTCTCTCTTTATCTCTCCCTCTCTCTGTCACTAACTCTTATCTCTCTCTCTCTCTCTCTTTATCTCTCTCTCTCTCTCTCTCTCTCTCTCTCTCTCTGTCACCAACTCTCTGTTTCTTTCTCTCCATCTTTCTCCCTCTCACTCTCTTTATCTCTCTCTCTCTCTCTTTATCTCTCCCTCTTCATCTCTAAATCTCTCACTCATTATTTATTTTTACAACTTTTTAAAAAATTCAGTAGAAGATTACATTGCCAAAAAAAAAACAACAACACATAAGACTAAACCGTTAGGTCCACGTTTTCACAACAATTGAAGTTAACATTGTCCAGAAATTGTTCAAACTTAATGCTGATTAGCCTGTCTATTGTTCTCTGTTGTAGGCGTCAGGTGGGATAACAGGTCAAGGGTATGACTTGCCATGCCGGGTCCCCCACCCGAACGCTGATTATTAACTTCCTGTCGGGGTTGGACTTAAGTCGTGGCTCATCTGCCTGGGCACCCCTAACAGTCTAACAAACAACTTATGGCCTAATCACTAAAAGGAACGAAGAAAAAAAAATAGTAACGTATACTAGTCAATACGGAGATTGCATATAACAAAGCAAATGTTTAATGGAGTAATGATATGATGTGGCATAAATGAAGAATAAATATTAATAGTATTCACAAGGGCAAATACCAGTTATACATATTGTTCAAAAAAGATATAGCACACCTTCAGCTCGGTGCCACAATGCGATCCGCTCTCGAGAAGCCCACACCCAATGCCTTGGATGCACGGAGCATACCAAAACAAATCAGGCTTGACTATAACAGAGTCCCAAGCCTAGGTCCCTAAACAAGAAAAAATACACATTCCTTGAGACCGCCATTCACAATATTATATTAATAACGATTTTAAAACTACAACGCGAAGAATAAAGCAAAAATAAACCCAATACTGGGGGGAAAAAACACAATAGAAAGCTCAAGCAAAAGATCCGCCATCAGCACAAACACAACAGAAGCAAGAAGCAATGACATCAACATAGCGCGTCCTTAGCGCACAACCCATTAAAGAAAACATCACACAAGAAGCAACTCTAGATGCTCACGACAGTAGACACAAGTACGTACACATGTGTTAGACACGCCAAACGTACGAGGTCCTTGACATTGGGATTCTTTCGAGATGAACTGTCCCTTAGTTTCTATGGAAGCCCGAAAATTCCGAGAAACATCATGCTAAATGTTTTTGTTGGTGTGTTTACCAGCTGACAAGCGTGAATTCCTGTTGTAACTGTTTTTATGTCCAACAATGTTATATGAAGGAGTGCAACCACCATCAGATATTGTTGTCTTTACAGACTCCCAATCCACTCTGCAAGAACTTAACAGCAGCACCTCAAACAGCCCAAGAGAGTTGACAACACTCATTGTGATAATCCATCAGATGATATCAAAATTAAATATCAATATCACACTACAGTGGATCCCTGGACACATTGGCATCCTGGGAAATGAAAGGGCAGATAAGCTATCAAAGGCAGGTTCATCTATGGAACAACCAGATAGACCTGTTAACTACCTCACCCTAAGGTCAATGTTAGTCAACAATCACAAAGAGGAGTGGCTCAACCAATGGGCATCAGGAAACACAGGCAGAGCCATGTACAAAGAAATGACTACGCCTAACAAACTGGACAGTATTAACTTCCTCCCCCGCAAAGAACAATCTACAATCTTCCAACTAAGAACAGGACACACACCACTATTACATTACCACCTGAACAAAATAAACTCCACACAACTCCCCCTTTGCAGACACTGCGCCCACCCCTTTGAAACCGTAAACCATATCCTCTTTGAATGCCCCTCCCTAATCCACCTTAGGCAGACCCTACTTCCACTACAGCCCAACATAACCAACACCCTGTACGGCAGTGCTGAACAACTGAAGAAAACAGCACACTATTTTTCCTTGGCACAGTCTGCAAAGGAGCTCACAGCCCAGCAGCAATAAAGCTGGCTAGAAGAAGAAGAAGAAATGTCCAACAGTGTGTACTTAGAACTGGGCTAATCAATGCAGATAATGTTCCTGTACATCACTCAGTCATTATCGCGTTGTGTATAAGTCACGTGCCCTGCGCTATTGTATACAGGCTGAAAGGTTCAAAGGAACTTTTACTATGACCGCTTTTTCCAAATCACTTGTAGAGACACCTCCACAAGTTGACAGACCGGCACCGGTTTCCAGATGTTAACTTGTCATCAACCCAAGATTGAGGACACACAGCACTACAGTGAGCTCATGAGAAATTTAGTGGACTAGATATAAGTAGATTATGATTTCTTGTATGTTCGGCCTGACGATAGTTATGTCCCCTCCACCAAGGGAAATAAATTACAAATACAATTTAAAATTGGTATGAAATAATATGACTGTAGAGTACTATACATATATGAATAGCTGTTGTTGGCTGGTTGGTAATGGACCTCACTCACCAATCGTAAACAAACAACATTTTGCCACGTGGTTCTCTATATCTTCTATACAAATGGACCTCATTCACCAATCGTAAACAAACAACATTTAGTCACCTGATCTTATTGAGAAAACAACGAAACAAACGGTCACGTGACAACCATCATGAATTAAACATGAGATCGTGAATTATATAGAAGAGATAGAGCACCACGTGGCTAAATGTTGTTTGTTCACGTTTGGTGAATGAGGTCCATTACGCAATCCATAAAGGATGTCACGTGATACGTAATTTTCATTGTTTTATCAATATTATCACGCGGCTAAATGTTGTTTGTTTACGATTGGTGAATGAGGTCCAATACGCAATCCATAAAGGATGTCACGTGATACGTAATTTTCATTGTTTTATCAATATTATCACGCGGCTAAATGTTGTTTGTTTACGATTGGTGAATGAGGTCCATTAAGTTGAGCATCGAAGATGTTGAACAATCTGTTTAACTTGAGATGTTCTCTCTGTGAGTTCTTTCATATAACTCATCCACGGAACAAATAAATGTTTAGGATAAGATAATCCGGCCTTCTTTTAAAACACATACAGAAATAAGGGCACTGTTCACGTCAAGTTTCAACTTCATCTCTAGTCCGTTATTCGTCTAACTCAGTGATGCCCAACCATTTTCGGCCGGCGGGCCAGTTTAATTTCCGACACTCGTGTCGCGGGCCACATCATCGAATAGATAAAAAAAAAAGAAATAGAGAATAAACCATTTTAAATAGTTTTATTAGAAACCCGTAGCACTATTTGGCCTACGTACACACGTATGGCTATTATGTAAGATCGGTTTTATTTGTTTTATTAGTGAAACGTTTGTCTACTCAATGAAGTGCTTGTAAACATGTTTAGGCGGGCCGGATAAAGCCACATCGCGGGCCGGATCTGGCCCGCGGGCCGTAGTTTGGGCATCACTGGTCTAACTTATGTCCGTTCCAACTTTTAAATGTACTGTCGCGTCACTAAGAAAATACCCAATCGGAACTTACTACTGAGTCACTGAACTGTTGAGTATTTTGACGGATTGTGGATTTTCAGAATAAACTAATTAATATCAAGGACGCTAAACTGAGCTTTGTTGCCAAAAATGTGTTTACCTGTTTCGAGATTATTAAATTTAAATTATCTACTTTTCTAGCCTACTTTTGATTTGGTAGGATATCATACATTATAATAATCTCAAAAAAATTGGCTGCATTTGTATAATAGTTGAAATTAAATGTTTAGTATTAATAAAAAAAAAAATTTGAACATTTTAGTATTTTTATTAAGTTTTTTTATTTTCTTTCATTGTTGTATCCAGCGTTCTACTGATTGAATTAAACATAAACTGTTGTTAGGCACTTAGTACAGAGACGCAC